>NW_026644715.1:3420395-3502327 GCF_030020395.1 Manis pentadactyla
ATCATGACTATCATATATCTATCATGTCTATCATCTATCTATCTGTCATCTGCCTCTCCTCCAGGTGCTTAGGGAGAGGCAAGGCGAGCCACACCCACAACCTTATCTTTAACGGCGATGAACGCTGAGCATGTGTGGCAGGCCCCAGCTGCTGCTACTGCTGCTGCTGCTGTGATGAATCCTTTCTCTGGTCCAGTGGGGTAAGATTCCACATCTCTTATTGTTCTCTGCCTGTGCTTTCTCTATACTGGTGTAGTTTTGTTGTATGGGGGTGGATGCTTTCGTGTCTCTGAAGGAATTAAGTATGGGTCTCAGAAATCCCTTATGTCAGTTTTCATTGTAATGTACCGTCTTCTATTTCTACATCTTTGGGGATTCTCCCACTGCTACTGCTTTTCCTCTGAGAGGACCTGTACCACAAGATGTTGTAGACAGAAGAGTAAACTTGGTGCTTTGCTCACCACCATGTTTGAGGGACATTGGCGTCACCGCTGATAGGAGGAGGGACAGGTAAAAAGGAACACCGAGTTCTAGACGGGAGCAGTTGGGAGCAAAGAGTGTGTTATGGAGTGACGTGTTCGTTTGAGCATCCAAACTTACCTCAGAATCTGGTTATTGCTACATTACATTCGTAAACATCAGAAAATCCACTGATTTCAAAAGCCCAGATGCATATTATTACAGCAAGACAGTTGTTGAGGTGAGAGAAAATGAGAAGGGCCTTGCTATACCACTGAATCTATGACTGGGCACTGCCAATACCTAAGAGAAAGCATCCATTGTGGCGGGAAGGGCTATTTCCTACTGTCTATCTGGGCACTCAAACAGAATCTCTTTTTTTTTTTTGGTGTCAGTAATGTTCAATTACATGAGCAACATTATGGTTACTAGACTCATCATCTACCCCCCTCCCCTCCATTATCAAGTCCGCAAACCATTATAGTAGCTGTCCATCAATGTTGTAAGATGCTATAGAATCACTATGTGGCTTGTGTGTGTTTTACAGCAATTCCCGTGGGCACCCACCCATACATTATATGTGCAGATCATAATGCCCCGTTTACCCCAATATCCCTATCTTCCCACCCATCCTCCCTGGTACCTTTCCCTTTGGAAACTGCAAGTCTATTCTTGGGTTTTGTGAGTCTGCTCCTGTTTTGTTCCTTCCCGTTTTTGCTTTATTCTCATACCTCACAGAGGAGTGAAATCCTAGGATACTTGTCTTTCCCCACATGGCTTATTTCACTGAGCATAACACTCTCTAGCTCCTTCCTTGTTGTTGCAAATGGTGGTTGGATTTGCTTTCTTCTTATGGCTTACTGATATTCCATAGCGTGTATGTACCACCTCTTCTTTATCCATTCATCTCCTGATGGACACTTAGGTTGCTTCCATTTCTTGGGTATTGTAAATAGTGCTGCGATCAACATAGGGGTTCACCTGTCCCTTTCAAACTGGGCTCCTGCACTCTTAGGGAAAATTCCTAGGAGAGGAATTCCTGCGACAAATGGTATTTCTGTTTTTTGGTTTTTTGGGGAACTTCCATACTGCTTTCCATAATGGTTGAGCTGACTGACATTCCCACCAGTAGTGTAGGAGGGTTCCCCTTTCTCCACACCCTTACCGACATCTGTTATTGTCTGTCTTTCGGGTGGTGGCCATCCTAACTGGTGTGAGGTGATACCCCATTGTGGTTTTAATGTGCTTTTCTCTGATGGTTATCGATGTGGAGGGTCTCTTCATGTGCCTGACGGCCACCTGAAATTGCTTCTGCGGAGAAGTGTCTGTTAAGATCCACTGCCCATTTTGTAATTGGATTCATTTGCTTTTTGTGTGTTGAGGTTCGTGAGCTCTTGATACATGTTTTGGATGGCAACACCTTATCAAGTATGTCATCAGTGAATATATTCTCCCATACTGAAGGATGTCTTTTGGTTCTACTTATGTTGGTCAAACAGAATCTTTCTAAACCCCCTACCACTTCATTCCAAATCTGACTATTTTTTTTCCAGATCACCAACCAGCCAAGAAAACAGGAACAAAGAGGAGAAGCTGTGATGCAGGAACATCTTGCATAAAACTGAGAGGTGAAGTTTTGTGGAGACTGGTAGGATGCATCTTTCCATGTGCTGCTTTCAAGGGTCATAGGGAAAAAAGATTGCCAATTAGATGAAGCCCGTTGTGTTGACGTCACCTCGTATCGGTGCAGCCTCGTAGCCTCTAGCCATTGATGTGAAGGCTAGCATGCGACACTGTTGTCTTTCCTGCAGAGTTAGACGTGCGGCGTCCCCCGTTTGCAGTTCAGTCAGAGCCTGTGTGCGACTGTCCTGGCACCGGCCATGGTTTACCAGAAAGCTGTGCAATTCCTGCTGGGCTGTTGCAGCACACCTCTCAGAACAGGGCCTCAGCAGCACTCCAAGGAGTGAGAGAGAGAGAGAGAATTGCGCTCGAGAGGCAGTGACAATTTTATTTTCTGTAGCACCCTGAGCATGCTCCTGATGTTTATTTTGAGATCTCTTTCTCAGGAAGATTGATTTGAGTCCTGTTACCAGGTTCCTTTGAAGGTTCATATTTGTAGGTGGCGCCCTCTAGCTCCCAGAAGCTTTAATGTCTGGAGATGCTCAGCTCTTGGGGGGATGGAAGAGGTCCCAGGGTAGCGGTGTCGGTGACCACCCCCGCTGGGACAAAAGAGGTCTTTCCTGTTTCCCGGACGCAGTGCCTGTCTCCACTGCCAGGGCTAGTTTGTGGAGCATGCAGGGAGAAGCTGATGTAGGTGCGGTCGGCCGTTTTACAGGCCAGCGCCGGCAGGAAAGCAGGCCGTGTACTAGTTACAGTACGGTAAGGGACCTCGGAGCTGCGAGGCAAGCCAGGGGAATGAAACGCCGGAGCTCCTGAAAGCACCAACGCCTGCCGGGCAGAGTGCACCTGGGCAGTTTGGCACACCAGTCCTTTCTCCTGAGCGACATGCCCCGTGAGGGCCTTGCCCCTTTAGCAGTTCTCTCGCTGTTAGGAAGTCTCTCAGGCTGTCTGCCTTTCTTTTTCCCACAGCGGCCGGATGTGGATACCTGGGTTGTCCCACAAGAGGCTGGAATCTCAAGTCTCTCGAAGTCTTCCAACTGTCTTTGCTTTCCAACCCCACCGATACTCCAGAAGGCAGCACGTACACGGTAGGTTTGTGCTCCTAGAGCCCATCTCCAGGGCTATGCATCACACTTCTCCTTGAGGTGCCAGCCTGCCACAGCAGCGTTCTTCCCTGCTGCTCTTCCAGGAATTGGTGTAGTTGTTCTACTTAAATACAGTACGTATGTATGTGCTTTCGGTTTTGGAGGAGGTTTCCACACCCCTCTCACACGATCCGCCATGTTTAATTACATCAGCATATCTTTTTTCTTTTTTTTTTTCTGTTTCACTTGTCTTGGGAACCTGTCCCCACCCCCTCAACTTATAGTTTGTCTTAGTCCTTGGATCTGAAGTGAGTCTCCTGTAAGGGAGCACGTAGGTGGTCTTGAGTTTTCATCCCTTCTTTTATCCCTGTGTCTTTTGATTGGAGCACTCAGAGCCTGTACATTTATTCTGACAATTTAGAGCTGTGCCCTTATTGCAGTTAAGAACTTTTTTTCTTATCATTAATCTACAATCACTCGAAGAACATTATGATTCGCAAGTAAACCAAGTCCCCCCCAAAATCCCTGTTACAGTTGCTGTCCATCAGAGTAGTTGGATGCTGTAGACCCCTTCACCATTTCAGCACACACACACCCCGTTACAGTTGCTGTCCGTCAGTGAGTAGTGAGATGCTCTAGAATCACTACCTGTCTTCTCTATGTTCTACAGCCGTCCCCATGCTCCCCACACCTCACACATTATACATGCTAATTCTAATGTCCCCTTTATTTCTCGACGCCCTAATTAAATCCTTCCCACCCACCCTGTCAAGTCCCTTTCCCTTTGCTAACTGTTAGTCCACTCTCGGGTTCTTTGAGTCTGATGCTGTTTTTTCCTTCAGTTTTTCTTTGTTATAATACTCCACACATGAGGGAAATCATTTGGTACATGCATTTCTCCGCCTGGCCTATTTGACTGAGCATAATACAATCTAGCTCCATCCACTTTATAGCAAATGATAGGATTTGTTTTCTTCTTATGATTGCTTACAGCACTTTTTAAACTGGATTTCATTCTTCTTTTTTCTTTGTAGTTTCGCTGTGTGCTTTCACCATTGCTCTCTTGGTTATTAGCAGTAGCATTGTGTTAATCGATATGTACATATATCTATCTATCTGTCTGTCTACGTACCTATATATCTGACTATCTATCAATCAGTCAATCATCATTTTGTCTGCCAATCTGTCCTTGTGTACAGAACAGTTAACCACATTGTCTATGTCACTTTCCTACATTATGCTTCCAAAAATCCTGCAAGGTGTTTAGGCTGTAGGGAGAGCACTGGGTTCACAGAGACACTTGCAGGTCGAGTCGGCCACGTGTACCTACAAAACCAGGAAATGGTTGTGCAGGGACTTGAACGCGTGTCTCTATCCTCTGTCCTCTTTCATCTAATTCTCACTTGCTGTCTGTATTTAGCCACATTCATTGACTAAGTGATCCCTGAAGACCACAAGTATCCTTCCTCTGGGTCTGTTGTCGACAGAAAAGAAAACTTGTTGCTTTGCTCACCACCATGTTTGAAGGACATCGGCATGATCTCTGCTGATAGGGCGGAGGGTCAAATAAAAAGGAACAACAATTTCTAGACAGGAGCAGTTTGGAGCTAAGAGTGTATTGTGGAGTGACATGTTTATTTGAGTGTCCAAACTTCCCTCTTTAGATGGCTATAAGATATTCACATTCGTGAACATCATAAAACCCACTGATTTCAAAGGCCCAGGTGCTAATTATTACAGCAACTCAGTTGTTGAGGTGAGAGAAAATGAGAAGTATGTTGCTGCACCACTAAATCTATAGCTGGGAACTGCTGAAACCAAACAAAAAGAATTCACGGTGGCCTGATAGGGCTATTTTCTGCTGACTGTCAATGGGGACTCAAACAGAGTTAATTTGTTTAATTGTTTGTTTTTCAGTTTCACTCGTGTAGGGTACTTGTCCACACACCTTCGGCTTGTAGTTTGTCTGTGTCCTTGGATCTCAAGTGAGTCTCCTGTATGTAAGCACATAGGTGTCTTGAGTTTTCATCCCTTCATTTAACACTGTGTCTTTTTTTTCCAGCACTCAGAGTATGACCTTTATTCTGAGGATTCAGAGCTGTGCCCTTATAGCAAAAAAAAATTTTTTTCTTATTATTAATCTACAGTTACGTGAAAAACATGTTTTCTATGCTCCCCTTCAGCAAGTCCCCCCCAAAACCTCTTACAGTCGCTGTCCATCAGCGTAGTTGGATGCTGTAGACCCCTTCACCATGTACCCCCCCACAGACACCGTTACAGTCGCTGTCCATCAGCGAGCAGTAGATGCTATATAATCTCTGCCAGTCTTCTCTGTGTTTTACAGCACTCCCCGTGCCTCTCCGACCCCACGCAATATACATGCTAAGCCTAATGCCCCAATTCTTTCTCCCCACACTTAGCCCTCCCTTCAGACCCACCCTGCCCAGTTCTTTTCCCTTTGGCAACTTTTAGTCAACTGTCGGTTTCTGTGAGTGTGCTGTTGTATTTTTTTTTTTGTTTTTCTTTGTTGTTATACTCCACACATGAGTGAAATCACTTGGTACTTGTCTTTCTCCGCCTGGCTTATTTCTCTAAACATACTGCCGTCTAGCTCCATCCTCGTCATTGAAAATGGTAGTATTTGTTTTCTTCTTAAGGCTGCTTGCTGCACTTTTTAAATGGATTTCATTCTTCCTTTTTGTTTGTAGTTTAGCTATGTGAATTCACCATTCATCTCCTGGTTATGAGCAATAGCTTTGTGTCAGTTGATATGTATGTGTAACTATCTATATAACGGTCTGTCTCTCTCTATCTATGTATCTATGTATCTATCTATCTGTCTATCTATCTATCTATCTATATATCTATCTATCTACCTTCCTATCATCTATCTATGATGTCTTTCATCTATCAATCTATGTACCTATCTATCTATCTTTCATCTGTCATCTGTCTACCTATCTATCTATGAATCAATCATCTGTTTGTATGCAAATCTATCGTTATGTACAGAACAGTTAACAACATAGCCTATGTCACTTCCCTACATTATGCTCCCAAAAACTTGCAAGGTAACTAGGCCGTAAGGAGAGCACTGGGTTCAAGAATAAACTGCAGGTCGATTCAGCCTCATGTGCTTACAAAACCAGTAAATGGTGTTGCAGGGACTTGAACCCGTATCTCTGTCCTCTGTCCTCTTATACCTCCTTCTCGCTTGCTAACTGTATTTAGCCACATTCATTGACTAAGTGCTCACTGAAGACCACAAGTATCCTTCCTCTGGGCCTGTTGTAGACAAAAGAGTATACTTGGTTTTTTACTCACCACCATGTTTGAGGGACATCGGCGTGATCACCGCTGAAAGGAAGAGTGACAAATAAAAAGGAACACCTATTTCTAGACAGGATCATTTGGTAGCAAAGTGTGTGTTGTGGAGAGACGTGTTTGTTTGAGTGTCCAAACTTCCCTCTTTATGTGGTTATTATATCCTTACAGTCGTGAACATCATAAAACCCACTGATTTCAAAAGCCCAGATGCATATTATTACAGCAATTCATTTGTTGAGGTGAGAAAAATTGATAAGGACTCTTCAGTACCACTAATTCTATACCTGGGCACTGCTGAAACCAAACAAAAAGAATTCACGGTGGCTAGATAGGACTATTTTCTAGTGACTGTCTCTGGGGACTCAAACAGAATCCATTTCTTTCTTTGTTTATCAGATTCACTTGTAGAGGATACCTGTCCCCGCCCATTCAGCTTGTATTTTGTCTGTGCCTTTGGATCTCAAGTGAGTCTCCAGTAAGGGAGCAAGTAGGTTTTCTTGAGTTTTCATCAGTTTTTCTAAACCTGTGTCTTTTGATTGGAGCACTGAAAGCCTGTAGTTTTATTCTGATATTTGAGAGCTGTTCTCTTACTGCACTTGGAATTTTTCTTTGTACTCATTAATATTCAATCACATGCAGAATATTATGTTTACTAGTCTACCCCCTTCACCAAGTCCCCCTCAAATCCCAGTTACAGTCGCTGTCTGTCAGCATGTACTAAGATGCTGTAGAATCAATACTTGTCTTCTCTGTGTTGTACAACCCTACCCATGACCCACCACCCTACACATTATACATGCTAATCCTAATGCCCCCATTCTTTTTCCCCACCCTTATTACTCCCTTCCCACAAACCCTACCCAGTCCTTTTCTCTTTGGTAACTGATAGTCCACTCTCGTGTTCTGTGAGTCTGCTACTGTTTTTTCCTTCAGTTTTTCTTTGTTATCGTACTCCACACATGAGTGAAATCATTTGGTACATGTATTTCTCCGCCTGGCCTATTTGACTGAGCATAATACACTATAGCTCCATCCACGTTATTGCAAATGATAGGATTGTTTTCTTCTTATGGCTGCTTACTGCACTTTTTAAACTGGATTTAATTCTTCCTTTTTGTTTGTAGTTTCGCTATGTGCTTCAACCATTGCTCTCATGGTTATGAGCAATAGCTTTGTGTTAATCGATATGAAACTATATCTATCTATCTGTCTGTCTATCAATCAATCAATAAATCAATTAATCATCTTTCTGTCTGCCCATCTGTACTTGTGTACAGAACAGTTAACCACATATCCTATGTCACTTTCCTACATTATGCTTCCAAAATTCCTGCAAGGTAACTAGGCTGTAGAGAGAGCACTGGGTTCACCGAGACACTTGCAGTTCGAGTCGGCCGCGTGTACCTACAAAACCAGGAAATGGTTGTGCAGGGACTTGAACCCGAGTCTCTATCCTCTGTCCTCTTTCATCTCCTTCTCACTTCCTGTCTGTATTTAGCCACATTCATTCACTAAGTGCTCCCTGAAGACCACAAGTAC
The DNA here is from genome assembly GCF_030020395.1 of Manis pentadactyla. Lineage (NCBI taxonomy): Eukaryota > Metazoa > Chordata > Mammalia > Pholidota > Manidae > Manis > Manis pentadactyla. The sequence continues at coordinate 3,428,426 of NW_026644715.1, forward strand.
CTTACTCTTTGCCTGTGGTCGACGGAAAAGTAAACTTGTTGCTTTGCTCACCACCATGTTTGAAGAACATCTATGTGAACACCACTGATAGGATGGAGGGTCAAATAAAAAGGAACACCAATTTCTAGACAGGAGCAGTTGGGAGCTAAGAGTGTATTGTGGAGTGACATGTTTACTTGAGTGTTCAAACTTCCGTCTTAGGTGGTTATTACTTCACATTCGTGAAGATCATAAAACCCACAGATTTCAAAGGCCCAGATTCTCATTATTACAGCAACTCAGTTGTTGAGGTGAGAGAATATGAGAAGGACGTTGCTCCACCACGAAATCTATGGCTGGGCAATGCTGAAACCAAACAAAAAGAATTCACGTTGGCCAGATAGGGCTATTTTCTACTGACTGTCTCTGGGGCTCAAACAGATTCCATTTGTTTTATTGTTTATTTTTCAGTTTCACTCGTGTAGGATACTTGTCCCCACACCTTCAGCTTGTAGTTTGTCTCTGTCCTAGGATCTCAAGTGAGTGTCCTGTAAGGAAGCACATAGGTTTCTTGAGTTTTCATCCGTTCTTTTAACCCTGTGTCTTTTGTTTGCAGCACTCAGAGCCTGACCTTTTATTCTGATGATTCAGAGCTGTGCCCTTATTGCACTTAAAAAATTTTTTTTGTTATCATTAATCTACAATCACGTGAAGAACATTATGTTTACTAAGCTCCCCCTTAATCAAGTCCACCAGCAAAAACCTCTTAACGTCGCTCTCCATCAGCATAGTTGGATGCTTTAAACCCCTTCAGCATGTACCCCTTAAAAGACACCGATACAGTCCCTGTCAATCATGGAGTAGTAAGATGCTATATAACCTCTACTAGTCTTCTCTGTGTTGTACAGCACTCCCCAAGTCCCGGGTGACCCCACGCACTATACATGGTAATCCTAATGAAGCCATTCTTTCTCCCCACACTTATCCCTCCCTTCAGAACCACCATGCCCAGTCCTTTTCCCTTTGGCAACTTTTAGTCATCTCTCGGGTTCTGTGAGTATCCTGCTGTTTTTTTCCTTCATTTTTTCTTTGTTGTTATACTCCACACATGAGTGATATCATTTGATATTGTCATTCTCCGCCTGACCTATTTTTCTGAACATACTACTGTCTAGCTCCATCCACGTCATTGCAAATGGTAGGATTTGTTTTCTTCTTATGGCTGCTTACTGCACTTTGTAAACTGGATTTCATTCTTCCTTTTTGTTTGTAGTTTCGCTATGTGATTTCACCATTCATCTCCTGGTTATGAGCAACAGCTTTGTGTCAATCGATATGTACCTGTATCTATCTATCGCTCTGTCCGTCTGTATATCTATCTATCTTTCTATATATCCTTCTTTCTATCTCTCTATCCTCTCTATTTATCTATCCATATATCTAGCTTCCTGTCTTCTATCTATCATGTGTATCATCTATCTATCATCTGTCATCTATCTATCTGTCTATCTACGAAACAATCTTCTTTCTGTCTGTCCATCTATCCTTATGTAGAGAACAGTTAACTACATCACCTATGTCTCTTCCCTACATTATGTTTTCAAAAACATTGCAAGGTCACTAGGCCGTAGGGAGAGCACTGGGCTCACTGAGACAATTGCAGATCGAATCAGCCGCGTGTGCTTACAAAACCAGTAAATGGTGGTGCAGGGTCTTGAACCCGTATCTCTGTCCTCTGTCCTCTTAAACCTCCTTCTCTCTTGCTATCTGTACTTAGCCACATTCATTGACTAAGTCCTCAATGAAGACCCCTATTATACTTCCTCTGGGCCTGTTGTAGACAGAAAAGTATACTTGGTGCTTTACTCACCACCATGTTTGAGGGACATTGGCATGTTCACCACTGATAGGAGGAGGGACAAATAAAAAGGAACACCTATTTCTAGACAGGAGCATTTGGGAGCAAAGTGCGTGTTGTGGAGAGACGTGTTTGTTTGAGTGTCCAAACTTCCCTCTTTATGTGGTTATTACTTCTTTACAATCGTGGATATCATAAAACCCAGTGATTTCAAAAGCCCAGACGCATATTATTACAGCAATTCATTTGTTGATGTGAGAAAAATGAGAAGGACATTGCAGTACCACTAAATCTATACCTGGGCACTGCTGATACCAAACAAAAGGAATTCATGGTGGCTAGGTAGGACTATTTTCTAGTGACTGTCTCTGGGGACTCAAACAGAATCCATTTGTTTCTTTGTTTCAAAGATTCATTGTATAGGGTACCTGTCCCCGCCCCTTCAGCTTGTAGTTTGTCTGTGTCCTTGGATCTCCAGTGAGTCTCCAGTAAGGGAGCACTTAGGTGATCTTGAGTTTTCGTCAGTTCTTCTAACCCTGTGTCTTTTGATTGGAGCAGTGAAAGCCTGTACTTTTATTCTGATATTTGATAGCTTTGCTCATACTGCACTTTGAAATTTTTTTTGTTCTCATTAATATACAATCACATGCAGAACAATATGTTTACTAGTCTAACCCCTTCACCAAGTCCTCGCCAAATCCCAGTTTCAGTCGCTGTCCGTCAGCGTGTCGTAAGATGCTCTAGAATCACTACTTGTTTCTCTGTGTTGTATAGCCCTCCCAATGACCCTTCACCCTACACATTATTCATGCCAATCCTAATGCCCCCATTCACGCCCTTATCAATCCCTTCCCACAAACACTACCCAGTCCCTTTCTCTTTGGTAACTCTTAGTCCACTCTCGGGTACTGTGTATATGCTGCTGTTTCTTCCTTCAGTTTTTCTTTGTTTTCGTACTCCACACATGAGTTAAATCATTTGGTACATGTATTTCTCCGACTGGCCTATTTGACTGAGCATAATACCCTCTAGCTCCATCCAAGTTATTGCCAATGATAGGATTTGTTTTCTTCTTATGGCTGCTTACTGCACTTTTTAAACTGGATTTTATTTTATTTTTCGTTTGTAGTTTCGCTATGTGCTTCAACCATTGATCTCATGGTTATGAGCAAAAGCATTGTGTTAATCGATATGAACCTACATCTATCTATCTGTCTGTCTATCAATCAATCTATCAATCAATCTATCATCTTTCTGTCTGCCCATCTGTCCTTGTGTACAGAACAGTTAACCACATATTAAATGTCACTTTCCTACATTATGCTTCCAAAATTCCTGCAAGGTAACTAGGCTGTAGGGAGAGCACTGGATTCACCGAGAAACTTGCGGGTCGTGTCGGCCGAGTGTACCTACAAAACCAGGAAATGGTTGTGCACGAACTTGAACCCGTGTCTCTATCCTCTGTCCTCTTTCATCTCCTTCTCACTTCCTCTCTGCTCTCTTTATATAGCCACATTCATTCACTAAGTGCTCCCTGAAGACCACAAGTATACTTCCTCTGCTCCTGTGTTCGACAGAAACGTAAGCTTGCTGCTTTGCTCACCACCATGTTTGAAGGACATCTATGTGAACACCACTGATAGGATGGAGGGTCAAATAAAAGAACACCAATTTCTAGACAGGAGCAGATGGGAGCTAAGAGTGTATTGTGGAGTGACATGTTTATTTGAGTGTCCAAACTTCCCTCTTTAGGTGGTTATTACTTCACATTCGTGAAGATCATAAAACCCACAGATTTCAAAGACCCAGATTCTTATTATTACAGAAACTCAGTTGTTGAGGTGAGAGAAAATGAGAAGGACGTTGCTCCACCACTAAATCTATGGCTGGGCCTTGCTGAAAACAAACAAAAAGAATTCATGGTGGCCAGATAGTGCTATTTTCTACTGACTGCCTCTGGGGGCTCAAAAAGGATCCATTTGTTTGATTGTTTTTCAGTTTCACTCGTGTAGGGTACTTGTTCCCACACCTTCAGCTTTTAGTTTGTCTGTGTCCTTGGATTTCAAGTGAGTCTCCTGTAAGGAAGCACGTAGGTTTCTTGAGTTTTCATCCGTTCTTTTAACCCTGTGTCTTTTGTTTGCAGCACTCAGAGCCTGACCTTTTATTCTGATGATTCAGAGCTGTGCCCTTATTGCACTTAAAAATTTTTTTGTTATCATTAATCTACAATCACGTGAAGAACATTATGTTTACTATGCTCCCCTTAACCAAGTCCACCAGCAAAAACCTCTTAAAGTCGCTGTCCATCAGCATAGTTGGATGCTTTAAATCCCTTCAGCATGTACCCCTTCAAAGCCACCGATACAGTCGCTGTCAATCATGGAGTAGTAAGATGCTATATAACCTCTACTAGTCTTCTCTGTGTTGTACAGCACTACCCATGTCCCGCGAGACCCCACACAATATACATGGTAATCCTAATGCCCCCAATCTTTCTCCCCGCACTTATCCCTCCCTTCAGAACCACCCTGCCCAGTCCTTTTCCCTTTAGTATCTTTTAGGCAACTGTCGGGTTCTGTGAGTATCCTGCTGTTTTTTTTGTTCAGTTTTTCTATGTTATTATACTCCACACATGAGTGATATCATTTGAAATTGTCTTTCTCCGCCTGACCTATTTTTCGGAACATACTACTGTCTAGCTCCATCCACGTCATTGCAAATGGTAGGATTTCTTTTCTTCTTAAGGCTGCTTACTCCACTTTGTAAACTGGATTTCATTCTTCCTTTTTGTTTGTAGTTTAGCTATGTGATTTCACCATTCATCTCCTGGTTATGAGCAACAGCTTTGTGTTAATCAATATGTATCTTTATCTATCTATCACTCTGTCTGTCTGTATATCTATCTATCTTTCTATATATCCTTCTTTCTATCTCTCTATCCTCTCTATTTATCTATCCATCTATCTAGCTTCCTGTCTTCTATCATGTGTATAATCTATTGATCATCTGTCATCTATCTATCTGTCTATCTATGAAACAATCTTCTTTCTGTTTGTCCATCTATCCTTATGTACAGAACAGTTAACTACATCACCATTGTCACTTCCCTACATTATGCTTTCAAAAACATTGCAAGGTCACTAGGCCGTAGGGAGAGCACTGGGCTCACTGAGACAATTGCAGATCGAATCAGCTGCGTGTGCTTACAAAACCAGTAAATGGTGGTGCAGGGACTTGAACCCGTATCTCTGTCCTCTGTCCTCTTAAACCTCCTTCTCGCTTGCTAACTGTATTTAGCCACATTCATTGACTAAGTCCTCAATGAAGAACCCTATTATACTTCCTCTGGGCCTGTTGTAGACAGAAAAGTATACTTGGTGCTTTACTCACCACCATGTTTGAGGGACATTGGCATGTTCACCACTGATAGGAGGAGGGACAAATAAAAAGGAACACCTATTTCTAGACAGGAGCATTTGGTAGCAAAGTGTGTGTTGTGGAGAGACGTGTTTGGTTGAGTGTCCAAACTTCCCTCTTTATGTGGTTATTACTTCTTTACAATCGTGGATATCATAAAACCCAGTGATTTCAAAAGCCCAGACGCATATTATTACAGCAATTCATTTGTTGATGTGAGAAAAATGAGAAGGACATTGCAGTACCACTAAATCTATACCTGGGCACTGCTGATACCAAACAAAAGGAATTCACGGTGGCTAGGTAGGACTATTTTCTAGTGACTGTCTGTGGGGACTCAAACAGAATCCATTTGTTTCTTTGTTTCAAAGATTCACTTGTATAGGGTACCTGTCCGCGCCCCTTCAGCTTGTAGTTTGTCTGTGTCCTTGGATCTCCAGTGAGTCTCCAGTAAGGGAGCACTTAGGTGATCTTGAGTTTTCATCAGTTCTACTAACCCTGTGTCTTTTCATTGGAGTCCTGAAAAGCCTGTACTTTTAATTTGAGAATTGAGAGCTATGTCCTTATTGCACTTTAAAAATTTTTTTTTTATCATTAATCCACAATCACGCAAAGAACATTATGTTCACCAAGTACACCACGTCCCCCCCAAAAACCCCATTACAGTAGCTGTCCATCAGCATAGCTGGATGCTGTAGAACACTTCACCATGTCCCCCCCACACCCCGTTACAGTCGCTTTCCATCAGCGTGTAGTAAGATGCTGTAGAATCACTACTGTTCTTCTCTGTGTTGTACAGATCTCCCCATGCACCCCCACCCACACATTATACATGCTAATCCTAATGCCCCCTTTCTTTCTCCCCACATTTATCAAACTCTTCCCACCCACCCTGCCTAGTCCCTTTCCCTTTGGTAACTGTTAGTCCACTCTTGGGTTCTGTGAGTCTGCTGCTGTTTTTCTCCTTCAGTTTTTCTTTGTTGTTATACTCAACACATGAGTGAAATCATTTGGAAATTGTCTTTCTCCGCATGGCCTTTTTCACTGAGCATAATACCCTCTAGCTCCATCCACGTTGTTCAAATGGTAGGATTTTTTTCTTCTTACGGCTGCTTACTGTACTTTTTAAACTAGATTTCTGTCTTCCCTTTTATCTGTAGTTTCGCTATGTGCTTTCACCATTGCTCTCCTCGTTATTACCAATAACTTTAGGTTAATCAATATGTACCTATATCTATCTATCCATCTGTCTGTCTATCTATCTATCTATCTATCTATCTATCTATCTATCTATCTATCTTCCTATCATCTATCTATGATGTCTATCATCAATCTATGTACCTATCTATCTATCTTTCATCTGTCGTCTGTCTAGCTATCTATCTATGAATCAATCATCTTTCTGTCTGGCCATCTATCCTTATGTACAGAACAGTTAACAACATCGCCTTTGTCACTTCCCTACATTATGCTTCCAAAAATCTTTCAAGGTAACTAGGCTGTAGGAAGAGCACTCGGTTCACCGAGACACTTGCAGGTCGAGTCAGCCACGTGTACCTACAAAACCAGTAAATGGTTGTGCAGGGACTTGAACCTGTGTCTGTATCCTCTATTATCTTCTTCTCACTGGCTGACTCTATTTAGCCACATTCATTGACTAAGTGCTCCGTGAAGACCACAAGTATTGTTCCTCTGGGCCTGTTGTCCACAGAAAGAAAACTTGGTGCTTTGCTCACCACCATGTTTGAGAGACATCGGCGTGATCACTGCTGATAGGATGGAACGACAAATGAAAAGGAACACCAGTTGCTAGACAGGAGCAGTTGGGAGCAAAGAGTGTGTTGTGGAGTGACGTGTTTATTTCAGTGTCCATACTTCCCTCTTTATATAGTTATTACTTCTTTACATTCATGAACTCCATAAAACCCACTGATCTCAAAGGTCCAGACGTATACTTTTACAGCAATTCAATTGTTGAGTTGAGAGAAAATGAGAAAGACGTTGCTGTACCACTAAATCTATGGCTGGGCAAAGCTGAAACCAAACAAAAAGAATTCACGTTGGCCAGATAGGGCTATTTTCTACTGACTGTCTCTGTGGACTCAAACAGAATCCATTCTAGGATTGTTTGTTTTTCATTTTCACTGTGTTGGGTACCTGTACACACCCCTTCGGCTTTTAGATTGTCTGTGTCCTGGATCTCAAGAGAGTCTCCTGTAAGGGAGCACGAAGGTGATCTTGAGTTTTCATCCCTTCTTTTAACCCTGTGTCATTTATTTGGAGCACTCAAAGGCGGTCCTTTTATTCTGATGATTCAGAGCTGTGCCCTTATTGCACTTAAAAAGTTGTTTTTGTTATCATTAATCTACAATCACGTGAAGAACATTATGTTTCCTAGACTCCCCCTTCACCAAGTCCCTCCCAAAAAACTCTTACAGTTGCTGTCAGTTAGCAGAGATGGATGCTGTAGACCCGTTCACGATGTACCCCCATACACACCCCATTACAGTCGCTGTCCTTCAGCGTGTAGTAAGATGCTGTAGAATATCTACTTGTCTTTTCTGTGTTGTACAGCACTCGCCATGCGACCCCGCCCTCACGCATTATACATGCTTATCCTAATCTCCCTTTTCTTTCTCCCCACCCTTATCCCTCCCTTCCCAACCACCCTTCTCAGTCCTTTTCCCTTTGGTAACAGTTACTCCACATTCGGGGTTCTGTGAGTCTGTTGCTGTTTTGTTTTTTTCAGTGTTTCTTTGTTGTTATACTCCACACATGAGTGAAATCATTTGGTACTTGTCTTCTCCGCCTGCAATATTTCACTGAGCATACTACCGTCTCGCTCCATCCACGTCATTGCAAATGTTAGCATTTGTTTCCTTCTTATGGCTGCAAACGGCAGTTTTTAAACTGGACTTCATTCTTCCTTTTAGTTTTTAGTTTCGCTATGTGCTTTCACCATTGATCTCCTGGTTATGAGCAGTAGCTTTGTGTTATTTAATATGTATCTGTATGTATCTTTCTATCTATCTATCTTTCTATCTATCTATCTGTCAATCCTTCTATCTTTCTATTTATCTATCTATCTTTCTATCTATCTATCTATCTATCATCTGTCTATCAATCTATCTTCCTATCTACCTATCATGTCTATCGTCTGTCTATCTGTCATCTGTCATCTATCTATCTATCTATGAATCAATCATCTTTTTATCTGGCCATCTATCCTTATGTACAGGACAGTTAACAACATCGCCTATGTCACTTCCCTACATTATGCTTCCAAAAATATTGCCAAGTAACTAGTCCTTAGGGAGAGCACTGGGTTCACTGAGAAACTTGCAGGTCGAGTCAGCCGCTTATGCTTACAAATCCAGTAATTTATGGTGGTGCAGGGATATGCACCCATATATCTGTCCTCTGTCCTCTTTTACCTCCTTCTCGCTTGCTGACTGTATTAAGCCTCATTCGTTGACTAAGTGCTTCCAGAAGACCACAACTATTCTTCCTCTGTTCCTGTTTAGACAGAAAAGTATACTTGGTGCTTTGCTCACCACCAAGTTTGTGGGACAATGGCATGATCACCGCTGATAGGAGGAGGGACAAATAAAAAGAACACCTATTTCTAGGCAGCAGCATTTGGGAGGAAAGAGTGTGTTGTGGAGTTACGTGTTTGTTTGAGTGTCCAAACTATCCTCTTTAGGTGGTTATTACTACTTTACTTTCAAAACATCATAAAATCCACTGATTTCAAAAGCCCAGACACATATTATTACAGCAATTCATTTGTTGAGGTGAGAAAAAATGAGAAGGACTTTGCTGTACCACTAAATCTATGGCTGGGCACTGCTGAATCCAAACAAAAAGAATTCACGGTGTCTAGATAGTGCTATTTTCTACTGACTTGTCTCTGGGGACTCAAACAAAATCCATTTGTTTGTTTTTCAGTTACACTTGTGTAGGGTTGCTCTACCCTCCCCTGGGGATTGTAGTTTGTCTGTGTCTTTGGATCTCAAGTGAGTCTCCTATAGGGGAGCACTTAAGTGATCTTGAGTTTTCATCCCTTCTTTTAACCCTGTGTCTTTTGTTTGGAGCTCGCAAAGCCTGTTTTATTGCTGTGCCCATATTGCACTTAAAAACATTTTTTTAATCATTAATCTGCTATCACGTGAAGAACATCATATTTACTAGGCTCCCACCTTCACCAAGTCCCCACCAAAACCTCTTACAGTCGTTGTCCATAAACATTGTTGTATGCTGTAGACTGCTTCACCATTTCCCCCCACAAACACCCCATTACAGTCGCTGTCCATCAGCGTGTAGTAAATGCTGTAGAATCTCTACTTGTCTTCTCTGTGTTGTACATCCCTCCCTTTGCCCCCCCGAGCCCACGCATTATACATGTTAATCCTAATGTCCCCTTTCTTCTCCCTGCCCTTATCCCTCCCTTCCCACACACCCTGCCCATTCCCTTTCCCTTTGGTAACTGTTATTGAACTCTCGGGTTCTGTGAGTCTGCTGCTGTTTATTTCCTCCAATTTTTCTTTGTTGTTATACTCCACACATGAGTGAAATCATTGGCTACTTGTCTTTCTCCACCTGGTATATATCACTGAGCATGCTACCGTCTAGCTACATCCACATCCTTGCAAATGGTAGGATTTGTTTTCTTCTTATGGCTGCTTACTGCACTTTTTAAACTGGACTTCATTCTTCCTTTTTGTTTGTAGTTTCCCTATGTGCTTTCAGCATTGATCTGTTGGTTATGAGCAATAGCTTTGTGTTAATCGATATGTATCTGAATCTGTGTAACTGTCTGTCTATCTATCAATCTATCTATCTCTCTATCCTTCTATCTTTCTATCTATGTATCTCCCTATCTTCCTATCATCTATCTATCGTGTCTATCATCTATCTATAATCTCTCATCTATCTATGTATCTATGAATCAATCATCTTTTTGTCTTCCCATCTATCCTTATGTACAGAACAGTTAACAACATCGCCTATGTCACTTCCCTACATTATGCTTCCAAAAATCTTGCCAAGTAACTAGGACGTATGGTGCGCACTGGGTACACTGAGACAATTGCAGGTCGAGTCTGCCGTGTGTGCTTATAAAACCAGTAAATGGTTGTCCAGGACTTGAACCCATATCTCTGTCCTCTGTCCTCTTTTACCTCCTTCTCGCCTGCTGACTCTAATTTGAAACAATAATTGACTAAGTCTTCCCTGAAGACCACAAGTGTCCTTCCTCTGGGCCTGTTGTAGTCAGAAAAGTATACTTGGTGCTTTTCTCATCACCAAGTATGAAGGACATCGGTGTGATCACCTCTGATAGGAGGAGGGACAAATAAAAATGAACACCTATTTCTAGACAGGAGCAGTTATGTACAAAAGTGTGTTGTGGAGTGACGTGTTTATTTGAGTGTCCAACCTTCACTCTTAAGTGGTTATTACATTTTTACATTCATGAACATCATAAAACGCACTGATTTCAAAAGCCCAGACACATATTATTACAGCAATTCTGTTATTGAGGTGAGAAAAATTGAGAAGGACTTTGCTGTACAACGGAATCTATTTCTGGGCACTGCTGAAACCAAACAAAAAAAAATTCATGGTGGCCAGCTAGGGCTATTTTCTACTGACTGTCTCTGGGGACTCAAACAGAATCCATTTGTTTGTTTGTTTGTTTCTCAGTTTCACTTTTTTTGGGTACCTGTCACCGCCCCTTCAGCTTTTAATTTGTCCGTGTCCTGGGATCTCAAGTGAGTCTCCTGTAAGGGAGCACATACATGATCTTGAGTGAAAGATAGCTTAGTTTAGTATGATGCTTTCCTATCTACCTACCTATATATCTCTTTACCTATCTATGTAATCTTTCTATCTATCTATCTGTCATCTATCTATGTATGGTCTGTCATCTATCTACTATCATCTGTGTATCTATCTAATTAATCTATCATCTATATGTATGTATATCAGTCGAATCTATGTATCAATCATTTGTCTCTCTCTATATCTGTTTTCTCAATTTTGTCAACGTTCTGTCCCTAGGTGCACTTTGATTCCTCTGTGTCCTTCTCAGTCTCAATTCCTTGTGTTTGTTTTTGTGAGTTAGCTGTGTGTTTGGGTCTTGAGAGGAGTGGCCTTGGGTGGGAACTTCTCCTGCGTAGGTGGCACGAGTGGGTGTGGAAAGTGTGGTTGGTGGGCTGCGCTCTTGAAACTGTGCAGCCCAGTGCCCTTCAGCTGCTCTGCCCCTGGGCCGTTCCTGCTGTGGCGGATGCATGAGATGCAGGGAATATACGAGGCCCCATGCAGGGAGCACCCTGGCGGGCCTGCGTGGTCCGTGGTAGGTACATGCCCAGTAGTATGTCTTTTTGCCTGTGCACCGATGTTACCTCGGTGGCCTTGCTTGGTGGCCCATCTTCAGAGAGTATGTGTGTAGTCACTGGTTAAGGGAACTGCCTTTTGGTGACACGCGGCATCCTTCTGGGCCAGTGGCCCATGGACTTGCTGAGGTGGCAGCCCAGCTAGCTTGTGGGGAAACTGCTCCCCTCTGCTGTCAAGGTGGAGGTGGAATTTCAGTGCATTTACGCATTTAGATGTGAGAGAAGGTCTATCTGAAATGGAATAGTAGCGTTGAGAGCTATGTTTCCACCCCCTCAACTTGTAGTTCATCTTCGTCCTTGGATCTCAAGTTAGTCTCCTGTAAGGGAGCACGTAGGTGGTCTTGAGTTTTCATCCCTTCTTTTAACCCTGTGTCTTTACATTGGAGTCCTGAAGAGCCTGTCCTTTTATTCTGAGAATTGAGAGCTATGTCCTTATTGCACTTAAAAAATTTTTTTGTTATCATTAATCCACAATCACGAAAAGAACATTATGATCACCAAGTACACCACGTCCCCCCCTAAATCCCCATTACAGTAGCTGTCCATCAGCATAGTTGGATGCTGTAGACCCCTTCACCATGTCCGCCCCCACACCCCGTTACAGTCGCTTTCCATCAGCGTGTAGTAAGATGCTGTAGAATCACTACTGGACTTCTCTGTGTTGTACAGCCCTCCCCATGCTCCCCACACCCACACATTATACATGCTAATCCTAATGCCCCCTTTCTTTCTCCCCACATTTATCAAACCCTTCCCACCCACCCTGCCTTGTCCCTTTCCCTTTGTTAGCTGTTAGTCCACTCTTGGGTTCTGTGAGACTTCTGCTGTTTTTTTCCTTCAGTTTTTCTTTGTTGTTATACTCAACACATGAGTGAAATCATTTGGTACTTGTCTTTCTCCGCATGTCCTTTTTCACTGAGCATAATATCCTCTAGCTCCATCCACGTTGTTCAAATGGTAGGATTTTTTTCTTCTTACGGCTGCTTACTGTACTTTTTAAACTAGATTTCTGTCTTCTCTTTTGTCTGTAGTTTCGCTATGTGCTTTCACCATTGCTCTCCTCGTTATTACCAATAACTTTAGGTTAATCTATATGTACCTATATCTATCTATCCATCTGTCTGTCTATCTATTTATCTATCTATCTATCTATCTATCTATCTATCTATCTATCTATCTAACTATCTATCTTCCTATCATCTATCTATGATGTCTATCATCAATCTATGTACCTATCTATCTATCTTTCATCTGTCGTCTGTCTAGCTATCTATCTATGAATCAATCATCTTTCTGTCTGGCCATCTATCCTTATGTACAGAACAGTTAACAACATCGCCTTTGTCACTTCCCTACATTATGCTTCCAAAAATCTTTCAAGGTAACTAGGCTGTAGGAAGAGCACTCAGTTCACCGAGACACTTGCAGGTCGAGTCAGCCACGTGTACCTACAAAACCAGTAAATGGTTGTGCACGGAATTGAACCTGTGTCTGTATCCTCTATTATCTTCTTCTCACTGGCTGACTCTATTTAGCCACATTCATTGACTAAGTGCTCCGTGAAGACCACAAGTATTGTTCCTCTGGGCCTGTTGTTTACAGAAAGAAAACTTGGTGCTTTGCTCACCACCATCTTTGAGGGACATCGGCGTGATCACCGCTGATAGGATGGAACGACAAATGAAAAGGAACACCAGTTGCTAGACAGGAGCAGTTGGGAGCAAAGAGTGTGTTGTGGAGTGACGTGTTTATTTCAGTGTCCAAACTTCCCTCTTTATATAGATATTACTTCTTTACATTCATGAACTTCATAAAACCCACTGATCTCAAAGGTCCAGACGTATTCTTTTACAGCAATTCAATTGTTGAGTTGAGAGAAAATGAGAAAGACGTTGCTGTACCACTAAATCTATGGCTGGGCAATGCTGAAACCAAACAAAAAGAATTCACGTTGGCCAGATAGGGCTATTTTCTACTGACTGTTTCTGTGGACTCAAACAGAATCGATTCTAGGATTGTTTGTTTTTCAGTTTCACAGTGTTGGGTACCTGTACACACCCCTTTGGCTTTTATATTGTCTGTGTCCTGGATCTCAAGAGAGTGTCCTGTAAGGGAGCACGAAGGTGGTCTTGAGTTTTCATCCCTTCTTTTAACCATGTGTCATTTGTTTGGAGCAGTCAAAGCCTGTCCTTTTATTCTGATGATTCAGAGCTGTGCCCTTATTGCACTTAAAAAGTTGTTTTTGTTATCATTAATCTACAATCACGTGAAGAACATTATGTTTCCTAGACTCCCCCCTTCACCAAGTCCCTCCCAAAAACCTCTTACAGTTGCTGTCAGTTAGCAGAGATGGATGCTGTAGACCCATTCACGATGTTCCCCCACACACACCCCATTACAGTCGCTGTCCTTCAGCGTGTAGTAAGATGCTGTAGAATATCTACTTGTCTTCTCTGTGTTGTACAGCACTCGCCATGCGACCCCGCCCTCACGCATTATACATGCTTATCCTAATCTCCCTTTTCTTTCTCCCCACCCTTATCCCTCCCTTCCGAACCACCCTTCTCAGTCCTTTTCCCTTTGGTAACTGTTACCCCACATTCGGGTTCTGTGAGTCTGCTGCGGTTTTTTTTTCTCAGTGTTTCTTTGTTGTTATACTCCACACATGAGTGAAATCATTTGGTACTTGTCTTTCTCCGCCTGGAATATTTCACTGTGCATGCTACCGTCTCGCTCCATCCACGTCATTGCAAATGGTAGCATTTGTTTTCTTCTTATGGCTGCAAACGGCAGTTTTTAAACTGGACTTCATTCTTCCTTTTAGTTTGTAGTTTCGCTATGTGCTTTCACCATTGATCTCCTGGTGATGAGCAGTAGCTTTGTGTTATTTAATATGTATCTGTATGTATCTTTCTATCTATCTATCTGTCTATCCTTCTATCTTTCTTTTTATCTATCTATCTTTCTATAAATCTATCTATCTATCTTTCCATCTATCTATCTCTCTGTCTATCATCTATCTGTCTATCAATCTATCTTCCTATCTACCTATCTTGTCTATCATCTGTCTATCTATTATCTGTCATCTATCTATCTATCTATAAATCAATCATCTTTTTGTCTGCCCTCTATCCTTATGTACAGGACAGTTAACAACATCGCCTATGTCACTTCCCTACATTATGCTTCCAAAAATATTGCAAAGTAACTAGTCCTTAGGGAGAGCACTGGGTTCACTGAGACACTTGCAGGTCGTGTCAGCCGCTTGTGCTTACAAATCCAGTAATTTATGGTGTTGCAGGGACTTGCACCCATATCTCTGTCCTCTGTCCTCTTTTTCCTCCTTCTCACTTGCTGACTGTATTCAGCCACATTCGTTGACTAAGTGCTTCCAGAAGACCACAACTATCGTTCCTCTGGGACTGTTTAGACAGAAAAGTATACTTGGTGCTTTGCTCACCACCAACTTTGAGGGACAATGGCATGATCACCGCTGATAGGAGGAGGGACAAATAAAAAGAACACCTATTTCTAGGCAGCAGCATTTGGGAGCAAAGAGAGTGTTGTGGAGTTACGTGTTTGTTTGAGTGTCCAAACTATCCTCTTTAGGTGGTTATTACTACTTTACTTTCAAGAACATCATAAAATCCACTGATTCAAAAGCCCAGACACATTTTATTACAGTAATTCAGTTGCTGAGGTGAGAAAAAATGAGAAGGACGTTGCTGTACCACTAAATCTATGGCTGGGCACTGCTGAAACCAAACAAAAAGAATTCACAGTGTCTAGATAGGGCTATTTTTTACTGACAGTCTCTGGGGACTCAAACAAAATCCATTTGTTTGTTTGTTTGCTTTTCAGTTACACTTGTGTAGGGTTGCTCTGCCCACCCCTTCGGATTGTAGTTTGTCTGTGTCTTTGGATCTCAAGTGAGTCTCCTATAGGGGAGCACTTAGTTGATCTTGAGTTTTCATCCCTTCTTTTAACCCTGTGTCTTTTGTTTGGAGCTCGCAAAGCCTGTTTTATTGCTGTGCCCATATTGCACTTAAAGACATTTTTTTAAATCATTAATCTGCAATCACGTGAAGAACATCATATTTACTATTCTCCCACCTTCACCAAGTCCCCACCAAAACCTCTTACATTCGTTGTCCATCAGCATTGTTGTATGCTGTAGACTGCTTCACCATGTCCCCCCACAAACATCCCATTACAGTCGCTGTCCATCAGCGTGTAGTAAATGCTGTAGAATCTCTACTTGTCTTCTCTGTGTTGTACATCCCTCCCTTTGCCCCCCCGAGCCCACGCATTATACATGTTAATCCTAATGTCAGCTTTCTTCTCCCTGCCCTTATCCCTCCCTTCCCACACACCCTGCCCATTCCCTTTCCGTTTTTGTAACTGTTATTGAACTCTCGGGTTCTGTGAGTCTGCTGCTGTTTATTTCCTCCAGTTTTTCTTTGTTGTTATACTCCACACATGAGTGGAATCATTTGCTACTTGTCTTTCTCCACCTGGTATATATCACTGAGCATGCTACCGACTTGCTCCATCCACGTCATTGCAAATGGTAGGATTTGTTTTCTTCTTATGGCTTCTTACTGCACTTTTTAAACTGGACTTCATTCTTCCTTTTTGTTTGTAGATTCGCTATGTGCTTTCACCATTGATCTGTTGGTTATGAGCAATAGCTTTGTTTTAATCGATATGTATCTGAATCTGTGTATCTGTCTATCTATCAATCTATCTATCTATCCTTCTATCTTTCTATCCTTGTATCTATCTATCTATCTTCCTATCATCTATCTATCATGTCTATCATCTTTCTATAATCTCTCATCTATCTATGTATCTATGAATCAATCATCTTTTTGTCTTTCCATCTATCCTTATGTACAGAACAGTTAACAACATCGCCTATGTCACTTCCCTACATTATGCTTCCAAAAATCTTGCCAAGTAACTAGGACGTATGTAGAGCACTGAGTACACTGAGACAATTGCAGGTCGAGTCTGCCTCGTGTGCTTACAAAACCAGTAAATGGTTGTCCAGGGACTTGAACCCATATCTCTGTCCTCTGTCCTCTTTTACCTCCTTCTCGCCTGCTGACTCTAATTTGCCACAATAATTGACTAAGTCTTCCCTGAAGACCACAAGTATCCTTCCTCTGGGCCTGTTGTAGTCAGAAAAGTATACTTGGTGCTTTGCTCATCATCAAGTATGAAGGACATCAGCGTGATCACCTCTGATAGGAGCAGAGACAAATAAAAATGAACACCTATTTCTAGACAGGAGCAGTTTTGAACAAAGAGTGTGTTGTGGAGTGACGTGTTTACTTGAGTGTCCAACCTTCACTCTTAAGTGGTTATTACATTTTTACATTCATGAACATCATAAAACGCACTGATTTCAAAAGCCCAGACGCATATTATTACAGCAATTCTGTCATTGAGGTGAGAAAAATTGAGAAGGACTTTGCTGTACAACGGAATCTATTTCTGGGCACTGCTGAAACCAAACAAAAAAAATTCATGGTGGCCAGATAGGGCTATTTTCTACTGACTGTCTCGGGGGACTCAAACAGAATCTATTTGTTTGTTTGTTTGTTTCTCAGTTTCACTTTTTTTGGGTACCTGTCACCGCCCCTTCAGCTTTTAATTTGTCCATGTCCTGGGATCTCAAGTGAGTCTCCTGTAAGGGAGCACATACATGATCTTGAGTGAAAGATAACTTAGTTTAGTATGATGCTTTCCTATCTACCTACCTATCTATCTCTTTACCTATCTATGTAATCTTTCTATCTATCTATCTGTCATGTATCTATGTATGGTCTGATATCTATCTACTATCATCTGTGTATCTATCTAAATAATCTATAATCTATATGTATGTATATCAGTCGAATCTATGTATCAATCATTTGTCTCTCTCTATATCTGTTTTCTCACTTTTGTCAACGTTCTGTCCCTAGGTGCACTTTGATTCCTCTGTGTCCTTCTCAGTCTCAATTCCTTGTGTTTGTATTTGTGAGTTAGCTGTGTGTTTGGGTCTTGAGAGGAGTGGCATTGGGTGGGAACTTCTCCTGCGTATGTGGCACGAGTCTGCTGGGTGTGGATGATTGGTGGGCTGTGTGATTGGTGGGCTGCGCTCTTGAAACTGTGCAGCTCAGTGCCCTCCAGCTGCTCTGCCCCTGGGCCGTTCCTGCTGTGGCGGCTGCATGAGCTGCAGGGAATATCCGAGGCACCGTGCAGGGAGCACCCTGGCGGGACTGCGTGGTCCGTGGTAGGTACATGCCCAGTAGTATGTCTTTTTGCCTGGGCACCGATGTTACCTCGGTGGCCCTGCTTGGTGACCCATCTTCAGAGAGTATGTGTGTAGTCACTGGTAAAGGGAACTACCTTTTGGTGACACGCAGGGTTCTTCTGGATCAGTGGCCCATGGACTTGCTGAGGTGGCAGCCCAGCTAGCTTGTGGGGAAACTGCTCCCCTCTGCTGTCAAGGTGGAGGTGGAATTTCAGTGCATTTACGCATTTAGATGTGAGTGAGGTCTATCTGAAATGGAATAGTAGCGTTGAGAGCTATGTTTCCACCCCCTCAACTTGTAGTTCATCTTCGTCCTTGGATCTCTAGTTAGTCTCCTGTAAGGGAGCCCGTAGGTGGTCTTGAGTTTTCATCCCTTCTTTTAACCCTGTGTCTTTACATTGGAGTCCTGAAGAGCCTGTCCTTTTATTCTGAGAATTGAGAGCTATGTCCTTATTGAACTTATAAAATTTTTTTTGGTATCATTAATCCACAATCACGTAAAGAACATTATGATCACCAAGTACACCACGTCCCCCCCAAAACCCCTTTACAGTAGCTGTCCATCAGCATAGTTGGATGCTGTAGACCCCTTCACCATGTCCCCCCCACACCCCGTTACAATCGCTTTCCATCAGCGTGTAGTAAGATGCTGTAGAATCACTACTGGTCTTCTCTGTGTTGTACAGCCCTCCCCATGCTCCTCCCACCCACACATTATACATGCTAATCCTAAAGCCCCCTTTCTTTCTCCGCACATTTATCAAACCCTTCCCACCCACCCTGCCTAGTCCCTTTCCCTTTGGTAGCTGTTAGTCCACTCTTGGGTTCTGTGAGTCTGCTGCTGTTTTTTCCCTTCAGTTTTTCTTTGTTGTTATACTCAACACATGAGTGAAATCATTTGGTACTTGTCTTTCTCCGCATGGCCTTTTTCACTGAGCATAAAATCATCTACCTCCATCCACGTTGTTCAAATGGTAGGATTTTTTTCTTCTTACGGCTGCTTACTGTACTTTTAAAACTAGATTTCTGTCTTCTCTTTTGTCTGTAGTTTCCATATGTGCTTTCACCATTGCTCTCCTCGTTATTATCAATAAATTTACGTTAATCAATATATAGCTATATCTATCTATTTATCTGTCTGTCTATCTATCTATCTATCTTCCTATCATCTATCTATGATGTCTATCATCAATCTATGTACCTATCTATCTATCTTTCATCTGTCGTCTGTCTAGCTATCTATATATGAATCAATCATCTTTTTGTCTGCCAATCTATCCTTATGTACAGAATAGTTAACAACATCGCCTTTGTCACTTCCCTACATTATGCTTCCAAATATCTTTCAAGGTAACTAGGCTGTAGG
The DNA here is from genome assembly GCF_030020395.1 of Manis pentadactyla. Taxonomy (NCBI): domain Eukaryota; kingdom Metazoa; phylum Chordata; class Mammalia; order Pholidota; family Manidae; genus Manis; species Manis pentadactyla. Next base: position 3,447,745 of record NW_026644715.1, read on the forward strand.
AAGAGCACTCGGTTCACCGAGACACTTGCAGGTCGAGTCAGAAACGTGTACCTACAAAACCAGTAAATGGTTGTGCAGGGACTTGAACCTGTGTCTGTATCCTCTATTATTTTCTTCTCACTGGCTGACTCTATTTAGCCACATTCATTGACTGAGTGCTCCGTAAAGACCACAAGTATTGTTCCTCTGGGCCTGTTGTCCACAGAAAGAAAACTTGGTGCTTTGCTCACCACCATGTTTGAGGGACATCGGCGTGATCTCCGCTGATAGGATGGAACGACAAATGAAAAGGAACACCAGTTGCTAGACAGGAGCACTTGGGAGCAAAGAGTGTGTTGTGGAGTGACGTGTTTATTTCAGTGTCCAAACTTCCCTCTTTATATAGTTATTACTTCTATACATTCATGAGCTTCATAAAACCCACTGATCTCAAAGGTCCAGACGTATACTTTTACAGCAATTCAATTGTTGAGTTGAGAGAAAATGAGAAAGACGTTGCTGTACCACTAAATCTATGGCTGGGCAATGCAGAAACCAAACAAAAAGAATTCACGTTGGCCAGATAGGGCTATTTTCTACTGACTGTCTCTGTGGACTCCAACAGAATCCATTCTAGGATTGTTTGTTTTTCAGTTTCACTGTGTTGGGTACCTGTACACACCCCTTTGGCTTTTATATTGTCTGTGTCCTGGATCTCAAGAGAGTGTCCTGTAAGGGAGCACGAAGGTGGTCTTGAGTTTTCATCCCTTCTTTTAACCATGTGTCATTTGTTTGGAGCACTCAAAGGCTGTCCTTTTATTCTGATGATTCAGAGCTGTGCCCTTATTTCACTTAAAAAATTGTTTTTGTTATCATTAATCTACAATCACGTGAAGAACATTATGTTTCCTAGATTCCCCCTTCACCAAGTCCCTCCCAAAAACCTCTTACAGTTGCTGTCAGTTAGCAGAGATGGATGCTGTAGACCCGTTCACGATGTACCCCCACACACACCCCATTACAGTCGCTGTCCTTCAGCGTGTAGTAAGATGCTGTAGAATATCTACTTGTCTTCTCTGTGTTGTACAGCACTCGCCTTGCGACCCCGCCCTCACGCATTATACATGCTTATCCTAATCTCCCTTTTCTTTCTCCCCACCCTTATCCCTCCCTTCCCAACCACCCTTCTCAGACCTTTTCCCTTTGGTAACTGTTACTCCACATTCGGGGTTCTGTGAGTCTGCTGCTGTTTTGTTTTTTTCAGTGTTTCTTTGTTGTTATACTCCACACATGAGTGAAATCATTTGGTACTTGTCTTTCTCCGCCTACAATATTTCACTGAGCATACTACCGTCTCGCTCCATCCACGTCATTGCAAATGGTAGCATTTGTTTCCTTCTTATGGCTGCAAACGGCAGTTTTTAAACTGGACTTCATTCTTCCTTTTAGTTTTTAGTTTCGCTATGTGCTTTCACCATTGATCTCCTGGTTATGAGCAGTAGCTTTGTGTTATTTAATATGTATCTGTATGTATCTTTCTATCTATCTATCTTTCTATCTATCTATCTGTCAATCCTTCTATCTTTCTATTTATCTATCTATCTTTCTATCTATCTATCTATCTATCATCTATCTGTCTATCAATCTATCTTCCTATCTACCTATCATGTCTATCGTCTGTCTATCTGTCATCTGTCATCTATCTATCTATCTATGAATCAATCATCTTTTTATCTGGCCATCTATCCTTATGTACAGGACAGTTAACAACATCGCCTATGTCACTTCCCTACATTATGCTTCCAAAAATATTGCAACGTAACTAGTCCTTAGGGAGAGCACTGGGTTCACTGAGAAACCTGCAGGTCGAGTCAGCCGCTTATGCTTACAAATCCAGTAATTTATGGTGGTGCAGGGATTTGCACCCATATCTCTGTCCTCTGTCGTCTTTTACCTCCTTCTCGCTTGCTGACTGTATTCAGCCACATTCGTTGACTAAGTGCTTCCAGAAGACCACAACTATTCTTCCTCTGTTCCTGTTTAGACAGAAAAGTATACTTGGTGCTTTGCTCACCACCAAGTTTGAGGGACAATGGCATGATCACCGCTGATAGGAGGAGGGACAAATAAAAAGAACACCTATTTCTAGCCAGCAGCATTTGGGAGGAAAGAGTGTGTTGTGGAGTTACGTGTTTGTTTGAGTGTCCAAACTATCCTCTTTAGGTGGTTATTACTACTTTAATTTCAAAACATCATAAAATCCACTGATTTCAAAAGCCCAGACACATATTATTACAGCAATTCATTTGTTGAGGTGAGAAAAAATGAGAAGGACTTTGCTGTACCACTAAATCTATGGCTGGGCACTGCTGAATCCAAACAAAAAGAATTCACGGTGTCTAGATTGTGCTATTTTCTACTGACTTGTCTCTGGGGACTCAAACAAAATCCATTTGTTTGTTTGCTTTTCAGTTACACTTGTGTAGGGTTGCTCTCCCCTCCCCTGGGGATTGTAGTTTGTCTGTATCTTTGGATCTCAAGTGAGTCTCCTATAGGGGAGCACTTAGGTGATCTTGAGTTTTCATCCCTTCTTTTAACCCTGTGTCTTTTGTTTGGAGCTCGCAAAGCCTGTTTTATTGCTGTGCCCATATTGCACTTAAAAAAATTTTTTAAATCATTAATCTGCTATCACGTGAAGAACATCATATTTACTAGGCTCCCACCTTCACCAAGTCCCCACCAAAACCTCTTACAGTCGTTGTCCATAAGCATTGTTGTATGCTGTAGACTGCTTCACCATTTCCCCCCACAAACACCCCATTACAGTCGCTGTCCATCAGCGTGTAGTAAATGCTGTAGAATCTCTACTTGTCTTCTCTGTTTTGTACATCCCTCCCTTTGCCCCCTGAGCCCACACATTATACATGTTAATCCTAATGTCCCCTTTCTTCTCCCTGCCCTTATCCCTCCCTTCCCACACACCCTGCCCATTCCCTTTCCTTTTGGTAACTGTTATTGAACTCTCGGGTTCTCTGAGTCTGCTGCTGTTTATTTCCTCCAGTTTTTCTTTGTTGTTATACTCCACACATGAGAGAAATCATTGGCTACTTGTCTTTCTCCACCTGGTATATATCACTGAGCATGCTACCGTCTAGCTACATCCACATCCTTGCAAATGGTAGGATTTGTTTTCTTCTTAGGGCTGCTTACTGCACTTTTTAAGCAGGACTTCATTCTTCCTTTCTCTTTGTAGTTTCCCTATGTGCTTTCAGCATTGATCTGTTTTTTATGAGCAATAGCTTTGTGTTAATCAATATGTATCTGAATCTGTGTAACTCTCTGTCTATCTATCAATCTACCTATCTCTCTATCCTTCTATCTTTCTATCTATGTATCTCTCTATCTTCCTATCATCTATCTATCATGTCTATCATCCATCTATAATCTCTCATCTATCTATGTATCTATGAATCAATCATCTTTTTGTCTTCCCATCTATCCTTATGTACAGAACAGTTAACAACATCGCCTATGTCACTTCCCTACATTATGCTTCCAAAAATCTTGCCAAGTAACTAGGACGTATGGTGAGCACTGGGTACACTGAGACAATTGCAGGTCGAGTCTGCCGTGTGTGCTTACAAAACCAGTAAATGGTTGTCCAGGACTTGAACCCATATCTCTGTCCTCTGTCCTCTTTTACCTCCTTCTCGCCTGCTGACTCTAATTTGCCCCAATAATTGACTAAGTCTTCCCTGAAGACCACAAGTGTCCTTCCTCAGGGCCTGTTGTAGTCAGAAAAGTATACTTGGTGCTTTTCTCATCACCAAGTATGAAGGACATCGGTGTGATCACCTCTGATAGGAGGAGGGACAAATAAAAATGAACACCTATTTCTAGACAGGAGCAGTTATGTACAAAAGTGTGTTGTGGAGTGACGTGTTTATTTGAGTGTCCAACCTTCACTCTTAAGTGGTTATTACATTTTTACATTCATGAACATCATAAAACGCACTGATTTCAAAAGCCCAGACACATATTATTACAGCAATTCTGTTATTGAGGTGAGAAAAATTGAGAAGGACTTTGCTGTACAACGGAATCTATTTCTGGGCACTGCTGAAACCAAACAAAAAAAAATTCATGGTGGCCAGCTAGGGCTATTTTCTACTGACTGTCTCTGGGGACTCAAACAGAATCCATTTGTTTGTTTGTTTGTTTCTCAGTTTCACTTTTTTTGGGTACCTGTCACCGCCCCTTCAGCTTTTAATTTATCCGTGTCCTGGGATCTCAAGTGAGTCTCCTGTAAGGGAGCACATACATGATCTTATGTGAAAGATAGCTTAGTTTAGTATGATGCTTTCCTATCTACCTACCTATCTATCTCTTTACCTATCTATGTAATCTTCCTATCTATCTATCTGTCATCTATCTAAGTATGGTCTGTCATCTATCTACTATCATCTGTGTATCTATCTAATTAATCTATCATCTATATGTATGTATATCAGTCGAATCTATGTATCAATCATTTGTCTCTCTCTATATCTGTTTTCTCAATTTTGTCAACGTTCTGTCCCTAGGTGCACTTTGATTCCTCTGTGTCCTTCTCAGTCTCAATTCCTTGTGTTTGTTTTTGTGAGTTAGCTGTGTGTTTGGGTCTTGAGAGGAGTGGCCTTGGGTGGGAACTTCTCCTGCGTAGGTGGCACGAGTGGGTGTGGATAGTGTGGTTGGTGGGCTGCGCTCTTGAAACTGTGCATCCCAGTGCCCTCCAGATGCTCTGCCCCTGGACCGTTCCTGCTGTGGCGGATGCATGAGCTGCAGGGAATATACGAGGCCCCATGCAGGGAGCACCCTGGCGGGCCTGCGTGGTCCGTGGTAGGTACATGCCCAGTAGTATGTCTTTTTGCCTGTGCACCGATATTACTTCGGTTTCCTTGCTTGGTGGCCCATCTTCAGAGAGTATGTGTGTAGTCACTGGTTAAGGGAACTGCCTTTTGGTGACACGAGGGGTCCTTCTGGGCCAGTGGCCCATGGACTTGCTGAGGTGGCAGCCCAGCTAGCTTGTGGGGAAACTGCTCCACTCTGCTGTCAAGGTGGAGGTGGAATTTCAGTGCATTTACGCATTTAGATGTGAGAGAAGGTCTATCTGAAATGGAATAGTAGCGTTGAGAGCTATGTTTCCACCCTCTCAACTTGTAGTTCATCTTCATCCTTGGATCTCAAGTTAGTCTCCTGTAAGGGAGCACGTAGGTGGTCTTGAGTTTTCATCCCTTCTTTTAACCCTGTGTCTTTACATTGGAGTCCTGAAGAGCCTGTCCTTTTATTCTGAGAATTGAGAGCTATGTCCTTATTGCACTTAAAAAATTTTTTTGTTATCATTAATCCACAATCACGAAAAGAACATTATGATCACCAAGTACACCACGTCCCCCCCTAAATCCCCATTACAGTAGCTGTCCATCAGCATAGTTGGATGCTGTAGACCCCTTCACCATGTCCGCCCCCACACCCCGTTACAGTCGCTTTCCATCAGCGTGTAGTAAGATGCTGTAGAATCACTACTGGTCTTCTCTGTGTTGTACAGCCCTCCCCATGCTCCCCACACCCACACATTATACATGCTAATCCTAATGCCCCCTTTCTTTCTCCCCACATTTATCAAACCCTTCCCACCCACCCTGCCTTGTCCCTTTCCCTTTGGTAGCTGTTAGTCCACTCTTGGGTTCTGTGAGACTTCTGCTGTTTTTTTCCTTCAGTTTTTCTTTGTTGTTATACTCAACACATGAGTGAAATCATTTGGTACTTGTCTTTCTCCGCATGTCCTTTTACTCTGAGCATAATATCCTCTAGCTCCATCCACGTTGTTCAAATGGTAGGATTTTTTTCTTCTTACGGCTGCTTACTGTACTTTTTAAACTAGATTTCTGTCTTCTCTTTTGTCTGTAGTTTCGCTATGTGCTTTCACCATTGCTCTCCTCGTTATTACCAATAACTTTAGGTTAATCTATATGTACCTATATCTATCTATCCATCTGTCTGTCTGTCTATCTATCTATCTATCTATCTATCTATCTATCTATCTAACTATCTATCTAACTATCTATCTTCCTATCATCTATCTATGATGTCTATCATCAATCTATGTACCTATCTATCTATCTTTCATCTGTCGTCTGTCTAGCTATCTATCTATGAATCAATCATCTTTCTGTCTGGCCATCTATCCTTATGTACAGAACAGTTAACAACATCGCCTTTGTCACTTCCCTACATTATGCTTCCAAAAATCTTTCAAGGTAACTAGGCTGTAGGAAGAGCACTCGGTTCACCGAGACACTTGCAGGTTGAGTCAGCCACGTGTACCTACAAAACCAGTAAATGGTTGTGCACGGAATTGAACCTGTGTCTGTATCCTCTATTATCTTCTTCTCACTGGCTGACTCTATTTAGCCACATTCATTGACTAAGTGCTCCGTGAAGACCACAAGTATTGTTCCTCTCGGCCTGTTGTTTACAGAAAGAAAACTTGGTGCTTTGCTCACCACCATCTTTGAGGGACATCAGCGTGATCACCGCTGATAGGATGGAACGACAAATGAAAAGGAACACCAGTTGCTAGACAGGAGCAGTTGGGAGCAAAGAGTGTGTTGTGGAGTGACGTGTTTATTTCAGTGTCCAAACTTCCCTCTTTATATAGATATTACTTCTTTACATTCATGAACTTCATAAAACCCACTGATCTCAAAGGTCCAGACGTATTCTTTTACAGCAATTCAATTGTTGAGTTGAGAGAAAATGAGAAAGACGTTGCTGTACCACTAAATCTATGGCTGGGCAAAGCTGAAACCAAACAAAAAGAATTCATGTTGGCCAGATAGGGCTATTTTCTACTGACTGTCTCTGTGGACTCAAACAGAATCGATTCTAGGATTGTTTGTTTTTCAGTTTCACAGTGTTGGGTACCTGTACACACCCCTTTGGCTTTTATATTGTCTGTGTCCTGGATCTCAAGAGAGTGTCCTGTAAGGGAGCACGAAGGTGGTCTTGAGTTTTCATCCCTTCTTTTAACCATGTGTCATTTGTTTGGAGCAGTCAAAGCCTGTCCTTTTATTCTGATGATTCAGAGCTGTGCCCTTATTGCACTTAAAAAGTTGTTTTTGTTATCATTAATCTATAATCACGTGAAGAACATTATGTTTCCTAGACTCCCCCCTTCACCAAGTCCCTCCCAAAAACCTCTTACAGTTGCTGTCAGTTAGCAGAGATGGATGCTGTAGACCCATTCACGATGTTCCCCCACACACACCCCATTACAGTCGCTGTCCTTCAGCGTGTAGTAAGATGCTGTAGAATATCTACTTGTCTTCTCTGTGTTGTACAGCACTCGCCATGCGACCCCGCCCTCACGCATTATACATGCTTATCCTAATCTCCCTTTTCTTTCTCCCCACCCTTATCCCTCCCTTCCCAACCACCCTTCTCAGTCCTTTTCCCTTTGGTAACTGTTACCCCACATTCGGGTTCTGTGAGTCTGCTGCGGTTTTTTTTTCTCAGTGTTTCTTTGTTGTTATACTCCACACATGAGTGAAATCATTTGGTACTTGTCTTTCTCCGCCTGGAATATTTCACTGTGCATGCTACCGTCTCGCTCCATCCACGTCATTGCAAATGGTAGCATTTGTTTTCTTCTTATGGCTGCAAACGGCAGTTTTTAAACTGGACTTCATTCTTCCTTTTAGTTTGTAGTTTCGCTATGTGCTTTCACCATTGATCTCCTGGTTATGAGCAGTAGCTTTGTGTTATTTAATATGTATCTGTATGTATCTTTCTATCTATCTATCTGTCTATCCTTCTATCTTTCTTTTTATCTATCTATCTTTCTATAAATCTATCTATCTATCTTTCCATCTATCTATCTCTCTGTCTATCATCTATCTGTCTATCAATCTATCTTCCTATCTACCTATCTTGTCTATCATCTGTCTATCTATTATCTGTCATCTATCTATCTATCTATAAATCAATCATCTTTTTGTCTGCCCTCTATCCTTATGTACAGGACAGTTAACAACATCGCCTATGTCACTTCCCTACATTATGCTTCCAAAAATATTGCAAAGTAACTAGTCCTTAGGGAGAGCACTGGGTTCACTGAGACACTTGCAGGTCGTGTCAGCCGCTTGTGCTTACAAATCCAGTAATTTATGGTGTTGCAGGGACTTGCACCCATATCTCTGTCCTCTGTCCTCTTTTTCCTATTTCTCACTTGCTGACTGTATTCAGCCACATTCGTTGACTAAGTGCTTCCAGAAGACCACAACTATCGTTCCTCTGGGACTGTTTAGACAGAAAAGTATACTTGGTGCTTTGCTCACCACCAAGTTTGAGGGACAATGGCATGATCACCGCTGATAGGAGGAGGGACAAATAAAAAGAACACCTATTTCTAGGCAGCAGCATTTGGGAGCAAAGAGAGTGTTGTGGAGTTACGTGTTTGTTTGAGTGTCCAAACTATCCTCTTTAGGTGGTTATTACTACTTTACTTTCAAGAACATCATAAAATCCACTGATTCAAAAGCCCAGACACATTTTATTACAGTAATTCAGTTGCTGAGGTGAGAAAAAATGAGAAGGACGTTGCTGTACCACTAAATCTATGGCTGGGCACTGCTGAAACCAAACAAAAAGAATTCACAGTGTCTAGATAGGGCTATTTTTTACTGACAGTCTCTGGGGACTCAAACAAAATCCATTTGTTTGTTTGTTTGCTTTTCAGTTACACTTGTGTAGGGTTGCTCTGCCCACCCCTTCGGATTGTAGTTTGTCTGTGTCTTTGGATCTCAAGTGAGTCTCCTATAGGGGAGCACTTAGTTGATCTTGAGTTTTCATCCCTTCTTTTAACCCTGTGTCTTTTGTTTGGAGCTCGCAAAGCCTGTTTTATTGCTGTGCCCATATTGCACTTAAAGACATTTTTTTAAATCATTAATCTGCAATCACGTGAAGAACATCATATTTACTATTCTCCCACCTTCACCAAGTCCCCACCAAAACCTCTTACATTCGTTGTCCATCAGCATTGTTGTATGCTGTAGACTGCTTCACCATGTCCCCCCACAAACATCCCATTACAGTCGCTGTCCATCAGCGTGTAGTAAATGCTGTAGAATCTCTACTTGTCTTCTCTGTGTTGTACATCCCTCCCTTTGCCCCCCCGAGCCCACGCATTATACATGTTAATCCTAATGTCAGCTTTCTTCTCCCTGCCCTTATCCCTCCCTTCCCACACACCCTGCCCATTCCCTTTCCGTTTTTGTAACTGTTATTGAACTCTCGGGTTCTGTGAGTCTGCTGCTGTTTATTTCCTCCAGTTTTTCTTTGTTGTTATACTCCACACATGAGTGGAATCATTTGCTACTTGTCTTTCTCCACCTGGTATATATCACTGAGCATGCTACCGACTTGCTCCATCCACGTCATTGCAAATGGTAGGATTTGTTTTCTTCTTATGGCTTCTTACTGCACTTTTTAAACTGGACTTCATTCTTCCTTTTTGTTTGTAGATTCGCTATGTGCTTTCACCATTGATCTGTTGGTTATGAGCAATAGCTTTGTTTTAATCGATATGTATCTGAATCTGTGTATCTGTCTGTCTATCTATCAATCTATCTATCTATCCTTCTATCTTTCTATCTATGTATCTCTCTATCTTCCTATCATCTATCTATCATGTCTATCATCCATCTATAATCTCTCATCTATCTATGTATCTATGAATCAATCATCTTTTTGTCTTCCCATCTATCCTTATGTACAGAACAGTTAACAACATCGCCTATGTCACTTCCCTACATTATGCTTCCAAAAATCTTGCCAAGTAACTAGGACGTATGTAGAGCACTGAGTACACTGAGACAATTGCAGGTCGAGTCTGCCTCGTGTGCTTACAAAACCAGTAAATGGTTGTCCAGGGACTTGAACCCATATCTCTGTCCTCTGTCCTCTTTTACCTCCTTCTCGCCTGCTGACTCTAATTTGCCACAATAATTGACTAAGTCTTCCCTGAAGACCGCAAGAATCCTTCCTCTGGGCCTGTTGTAGTCAGAAAAGTATACTTGGTGCTTTGCTCATCATCAAGTATGAAGGACATCAGCGTGATCACCTCTGATAGGAGCAGAGACAAATAAAAATGAACACCTATTTCTAGACAGGAGCAGTTTTGAACAAAGAGTGTGTTGTGGAGTGACGTGTTTACTTGAGTGTCCAACCTTCACTCTTAAGTGGTTATTACTTTTTTACATTCATGAACATCATAAAACGCACTGATTTCAAAAGCCCAGACGCATATTTTTACAGCAATTCTGTCATTGAGGTGAGAAAAATTGAGAAGGACTTTGCTGTACAACGGAATCTATTTCTGGGCACTGCTGAAACCAAACAAAAAAAAATTCATGGTGGCCAGATAGGGCTCTTTTCTACTGACTGTCTCGGGGGACTCAAACAGAATCTATTTGTTTGTTTGTTTGTTTCACAGTTTCACTTTTTTGGGTACCTGTCACCGCCCCTTCAGCTTTTAATTTGTCCATGTCCTGGGATCTCAAGTGAGTCTCCTGTAAGGGAGCACATACATGATCTTGAGTGAAAGATAGCTTAGTTTAGTATGATGCTTTCCTATCTACCTACCTATCTATCTCTTTACCTATCTATGTAATCTTTCTATCTATCTATCTGTCATGTATCTATGTATGGTCTTATATCTATCTACTATCATCTGTGTATCTATCTAAATAATCTAAAATCTATATGTATGTATATCAGTCGAATCTATGTATCAATCATTTGTCTCTCTATATATCTGTTTTCTCACTTTTGTCAACGTTCTGTCCCTAGGTGCACTTTGATTCCTCTGTGTCCTTCTCAGTCTCAATTCCTTGTGTTTGTATTTGTGAGTTAGCTGTGTGTTTGGGTCTTGAGAGGAGTGGCATTGGGTGGGAACTTCTCCTGCGTATGTGGCACGAGTCTGCTGGGTGTGGATAGTGTGATTGGTGGGCTGCGCTCTTGAAACTGTGCAGCCCAGTGCCCTCCAGCTGCTCTGCCCCTGGGCCGTTCCTGCTGTGGCGGCTGCATGAGCTGCAGGGAATATCCGAGGCCCCATGCAGGGAGCACCCTGGCGGGCCTGCGTGGTCCGTGGTAGGTACATGCCCAGTAGTATGTCTTTTTGCCTGTGCACCGATATTACTTCGGTTTCCTTGCTTGGTGGCCCATCTTCAGAGAGTATGTGCGTAGTCACTGGTGAAGGGAACTGCCTTTTGGTGACACGCGGGGTCCTTCTGGGCCAGTGGCCCATGGACTTGCTGAGGTGGCAGCCCAGCTAGCTTGTGGGGAAACTGCTCCACTCTGCTGTCAAGGTGGAGGTGGAATTTCAGTGCATTTACGCATTTAGATGTGAGAGAAGGTCTATCTGAAATGGAATAGTAGCGTTGAGAGCTATGTTTCCACCCTCTCAACTTGTAGTTCATCTTCATCCTTGGATCTCAAGTTAGTCTCCTGTAAGGGAGCACGTAGGTGGTCTTGAGTTTTCATCCCTTCTTTTAACCCTGTGTCTTTACATTGGAGTCCTGAAGAGCCTGTCCTTTTATTCTGAGAATTGAGAGCTATGTCCTTATTGCACTTAAAAAATTTTTTTGTTATCATTAATCCACAATCACGAAAAGAACATTATGATCACCAAGTACACCACGTCCCCCCCTAAATCCCCATTACAGTAGCTGTCCATCAGCATAGTTGGATGCTGTAGACCCCTTCACCATGTCCGCCCCCACACCCCGTTACAGTCGCTTTCCATCAGCGTGTAGTAAGATGCTGTAGAATCACTACTGGTCTTCTCTGTGTTGTACAGCCCTCCCCATGCTCCCCACACCCACACATTATACATGCTAATCCTAATGCCCCCTTTCTTTCTCCCCACATTTATCAAACCCTTCCCACCCACCCTGCCTTGTCCCTTTCCCTTTGGTAGCTGTTAGTCCACTCTTGGGTTCTGTGAGACTTCTGCTGTTTTTTTTTTTCAGTTTTTCTTTGTTGTTATACTCAACACATGAGTGAAATCATTTGGTACTTGTCTTTCTCCGCATGGCCTTTTTCACTGAGCATAATATCCTCTAGCTCCATCCACGTTGTTCAAATGGTAGGATTTTTTTCTTCTTACGGCTGCTTACTGTACTTTTTAAACTAGATTTCTGTCTTCTCTTTTGTCTGTAGTTTCGCTATGTGCTTTCACCATTGCTCTCCTCGTTATTACCAATAACTTTAGGTTAATCTATATGTACCTATATCAATCTATCTATCTGTCTGTCTGTCTGTCTATCTATCTATCTATCTATCTATCTATCTATCTATCTATCTATCTATCTAACTATCTATCTTCCTATCATCTATCTATGATGTCTATCATCAATCTATGTACCTATCTATCTATCTTTCATCTGTCGTCTGTCTAGCTATCTATCTATGAATCAATCATCTTTCTGTCTGGCCATCTATCCTTATGTACAGAACAGTTAACAACATCGCCTTTGTCACTTCCCTACATTATGCTTCCAAAAATCTTTCAAGGTAACTAGGCTGTAGGAAGAGCACTCGGTTCACCGAGACACTTGCAGGTCGAGTCAGCCACGTGTACCTACAAAACCAGTAAATGGTTGTGCAAGGAATTGAACCTGTGTCTGTATCCTCTATTATCTTCTTCTCACTGGCTGACTCTATTTAGCCACATTCATTGACTAAGTGCTCCGTGAAGACCACAAGTATTGTTCCTCTGGGCCTGTTGTTTACAGAAAGAAATCTTGCTGCTTTGCTCACCACCATCTTTGAGGGACATCGGCGTGATCACCGCTGATAGGATGGAACGACAAATGAAAAGGAACACCAGTTGCTAGACAGGAGCAGTTGGGAGCAAAGAGTGTGTTGTGCAGTGACGTGTTTATTTCAGTGTCCAAACTTCCCTCTTTATATAGATATTACTTCTTTACATTCATGAACTTCATAAAACCCACTGATCTCAAAGGTCCAGACGTATTCTTTTACAGCAATTCAATTGTTGAGTTGAGAGAAAATGAGAAAGACGTTGCTGTACCACTAAATCTATGGCTGGGCAAAGCTGAAACCAAACAAAAAGAATTCACGTTGGCCAGATAGGGCTATTTTCTACTGACTGTTTCTGTGGACTCAAACAGAATCGATTCTAGGATTGTTTGTTTTTCAGTTTCACAGTGTTGGGTACCTGTACACACCCCTTTGGCTTTTATATTGTCTGTGTCCTGGATCTCAAGAGAGTGTCCTGTAAGGGAGCACGAAGGTGGTCTTGAGTTTTCATCCCTTCTTTTAACCATGTGTCATTTGTTTGGAGCACTCAAAGCCTGTCCTTTTATTCTGATGATTCAGAGCTGTGCCCTTATTGCACTTAAAAAGTTGTTTTTGTTATCATTAATCTACAATCACGTGAAGAACATTATGTTTCCTAGACTCCCCCCTTCACCAAGTCCCTCCCAAAAACCTCTTACAGTTGCTGTCAGTTAGCAGAGATGGATGCTGTAGACCCATTCACGATGTTCCCCCCCACACACACCCCATTACAGTCGCTGTCCTTCAGCGTGTAGTAAGATGCTGTAGAATATCTACTTGTCTTCTCTGTGTTGTACAGCACTCGCCATGCGACCCCGCCCTCACGCATTATACATGCTTATCCTAATCTCCCTTTTCTTTCTCCCCACCCTTATCCCTCCCTTCCCAACCACCCTTCTCAGTCCTTTTCCCTTTGGTAACTGTTACTCCACATTCGGGTTCTGTGAGTCTGCTGCGGTTTTTTTTTTCTCAGTGTTTCTTTGTTGTTATACTCCACACATGAGTGAAATCATTTGGTACTTGTCTTTCTCCGCCTGGAATATTTCACTGTGCATGCTACCGTCTCGCTCCATCCACGTCATTGCAAATGGTAGCATTTGTTTTCTTCTTATGGCTGCAAACGGCAGTTTTTAAACTGGACTTCATTCTTCCTTTTAGTTTGTAGTTTCGCTATGTGCTTTCACCATTGATCTCCTGGTTATGAGCAGTAGCTTTGTGTTATTTAATATGTATCTGTATGTATCTTTCTATCTATCTATCTGTCCATCCTTCTATCTTTCTTTTTATCTATCTATCTTTCTATAAATCTATCTATCTATCTTTCTTTCTATCTATCTCTCTGTCTATAATCTATCTGTCTATCAATCTATCTTCCTATCTACCTATCTTGTCTATCATCTGTCTATCTATTATCTGTCATCTATCTATCTATCTATAAATCAATCATCTTTTTGTCTGCCCTCTATCCTTATGTACAGGACAGTTAACAACATCGCCTATGTCACTTCCCTACATTATGCTTCCAAAAATATTGCAAAGTAACTAGTCCTTAGGGAGAGCACTGGGTTCACTGAGACACTTGCAGGTCGTGTCAGCCGCTTGTGCTTACAAATCCAGTAATTTATGGTGTTGCAGGGACTTGCACCCATATCTCTGTCCTCTGTCCTCTTTTTCCTCCTTCTCACTTGCTGACTGTATTCAGCCACATTCGTTGACTAAGTGCTTCCAGAAGACCACAACTATCGTTCCTCTGGGACTGTTTAGACAGAAAAGTATACTTGGTGCTTTGCTCACCACCAACTTTGAGGGACAATGGCATGATCACCGCTGATAGGAGGAGGGACAAATAAAAAGAACACCTATTTCTAGGCAGCAGCATTTGGGAGCAAAGAGAGTGTTGTGGAGTTACGTGTTTGTTTGAGTGTCCAAACTATACTCTTTAGGTGGTTATTACTACTTTACTTTCAAGAACATCATAAAATCCACTGATTCAAAAGCCCAGACACATATTATTACAGTAATTCAGTTGTTGAGGTGAGAAAAAATGAGAAGGACGTTGCTGTACCACTAAATCTATGGCTGGGCACTGCTGAATCCAAACAAAAAGAATTCACGGTGTCTAGATTGTGCTATTTTCTACTGACTTGTCTCTGGGGACTCAAACAAAATCCATTTGTTTGTTTGTTTGCTTTTCAGTTACACTTGTGTAGGGTTGCTCTGCCCACCCCTTCGGATTGTAGTTTGTCTGTGTCTTTGGATCTCAAGTGAGTCTCCTATAGGGGAGCACTTAGTTGATCTTGAGTTTTCATCCCTTCTTTTAACCCTGTGTCTTTTGTTTGGAGCTCGCAAAGCCTGTTTTATTGCTGTGCCCATATTGCACTTAAAGACATTTTTTTAAATCATTAATCTGCAATCACGTGAAGAACATCATATTTACTATTCTCCCACCTTCACCAAGTCCCCACCAAAACCTCTTACATTCGTTGTCCATCAGCATTGTTGTATGCTGTAGACTGCTTCACAATGTCCCCCCACAAACATCCCATTACAGTCGCTGTCCATCAGCGTGTAGTAAATGCTGTAGAATCTCTACTTGTCTTCTCTGTGTTGTACATCCCTCCCTTTGCCCCCCCGAGCCCACGCATTATACATGTTAATCCTAATGTCCCCTTTCTTCTCCCTGCCCTTATCCCTCCCTTCCCACACACCCTGCCCATTCCCTTTCCCTTTTTGTAACTGTTATTGAACTCTCGGGTTCTGTGAGTCTGCTGCTGTTTATTTCCTCCAGTTTTTCTTTGTTGTTATACTCCACACATGAGTGGAATCATTGGCTACTTGTCTTTCTCCACCTGGTATATATCACTGAGCATGCTACCGACTTGCTCCATCCACGTCATTGCAAATGGTAGGATTTGTTTTCTTCTTATGGCTTCTTACTGCACTTTTTAAACTGGACTTCATTCTTCCTTTTTGTTTGTAGATTCGCTATGTGCTTTCACCATTGATCTGTTGGTTATGAGCAATAGCTTTGTTTTAATCGATATGTATCTGAATCTGTGTATCTGTCTGTCTATCTATCAATCTATCTATCTATCCTTCTATCTTTCTATCTATGTATCTCTCTATCTTCCTATCATCTATCATGTCTATCATCTTTCTATAATCTCTCATCTATCTATGTATCTATGAATCAATCATCTTTTTGTCTTTCCATCTATCCTTATGTACAGAACAGTTAACAACATCGCCTATGTCACTTCCCTACATTATGCTTCCAAAAATCTTGCCAAGTAACTAGGACGTATGTAGAGCACTGAGTACACTGAGACAATTGCAGGTCGAGTCTGCCTCGTGTGCTTACAAAACCAGTAAATGGTTGTCCAGGGACTTGAACCCATATCTCTGTCCTCTGTCCTCTTTTACCTCCTTCTCGCCTGCTGACTCTAATTTGCCACAATAATTGACTAAGTCTTCCCTGAAGACCGCAAGAATCCTTCCTCTGGGCCTGTTGTAGTCAGAAAAGTATACTTGGTGCTTTGCTCATCATCAAGTATGAAGGACATCGGCGTGATCACCTCTGATAGGAGCAGAGACAAATAAAAATGAACACCTATTTCTAGACAGGAGCAGTTTTGAACAAAGAGTGTGTTGTGGAGTGACGTGTTTACTTGAGTGTCCAACCTTCACTCTTAAGTGGTTATTACTTTTTTACGTTCATGAACATCATAAAACGCACTGATTTCAAAAGCCCAGACGCATATTTTTACAGCAATTCTGTCATTGAGGTGAGAAAAATTGAGAAGGACTTTGCTGTACAACGGAATCTATTTCTGGGCACTGCTGAAACCAAACAAAAAAAAATTCATGGTGGCCAGATAGGGCTATTTTCTACTGACTGTCTCGGGGGACTCAAACAGAATCTATTTGTTTGTTTGTTTGTTTCTCAGTTTCATTTTTTGGGTACCTGTCACCGCCCCTTCAGCTTTTAATTTGTCCATTTCCTGGGATCTCAAGTGAGTCTCCTGTAAGGGAGCACATACATGATCTTGAGTGAAAGATAGCTTAGTTTAGTATGATGCTTTCCTATCTACCTACCTATCTATCTCTTTACCTATCTATGTAATCTTTCTATCTATCTATCTGTCATGTATCTATGTATGGTCTGATATCTATCTACTATCATCTGTGTATCTATCTAAATAATCTAAAATCTATATGTATGTATATCAGTCGAATCTATGTATCAATCATTTGTCTCTCTCTATATCTGTTTTCTCACTTTTGTCAACGTTCTGTCCCTAGGTGCACTTTGATTCCTCTGTGTCCTTCTCAGTCTCAATTCCTTGTGTTTGTATTTGTGAGTTAGCTGTGTGTTTGGGTCTTGAGAGGAGTGGCATTGGGTGGGAACTTCTCCTGCGTATGTGGCACGAGTCTGCTGGGTGTGGATAGTGTGATTGGTGGGCTGCGCTCTTGAAACTGTGCAGCCCAGTGCCCTCCAGCTGCTCTGCCCCTGGACCGTTCCTGCTGTGGCGGCTGCATGAGCTGCAGGGAATATCCGAGGCCCCATGCAGGGAGCACCCTGGCGGGCCTGCGTGGTCCGTGGTAGGTACATGCCCAGTAGTTGTCTTTTTGCCTGTGCACCGATATTACTTCGGTTTCCTTGCTTGGTGGCCCATCTTCAGAGAGTATGTGTGTAGTCACTGGTTAAGGGAACTGCCTTTTGGTGACACGCGGGGTCCTTCTGGGCCAGTGGCCCATGGACTTGCTGAGGTGGCAGCCCAGCTAGCTTCTGGGGAAACTGCTCCACTCTGCTGTCAAGGTGGAGGTGGAATTTCAGTGCATTTACGCATTTAGATGTGAGAGAAGGTCTATCTGAAATGGAATAGTAGCGTTGAGAGCTATGTTTCCACCCTCTCAACTTGTAGTTCATCTTCATCCTTGGATCTCAAGTTAGTCTCCTGTAAGGGAGCACGTAGGTGGTCTTGAGTTTTCATCCCTTCTTTTAACCCTGTGTCTTTACATTGGAGTCCTGAAGAGCCTGTCCTTTTATTCTGAGAATTGAGAGCTTTGTCCTTATTGCACTTAAAAAATTTTTTTGTTATCATTAATCCACAATCACGAAAAGAACATTATGATCACCAAGTACACCACGTCCCCCCCTAAATCCCCATTACAGTAGCTGTCCATCAGCATAGTTGGATGCTGTAGACCCCTTCACCATGTCCGCCCCCACACCCCGTTACAGTCGCTTTCCATCAGCGTGTAGTAAGATGCTGTAGAATCACTACTGGTCTTCTCTGTGTTGTACAGCCCTCCCCATGCTCCCCACACCCACACATTATACATGCTAATCCTAATGCCCCCTTTCTTTCTCCCCACATTTATCAAACCCTTCCCACCCACCCTGCCTTGTCCCTTTCCCTTTGGTAGCTGTTAGTCCACTCTTGGGTTCTGTGAGACTTCTGCTGTTTTTTTCCTTCAGTTTTTCTTTGTTGTTATACTCAACACATGAGTGAAATCATTTGGTACTTGTCTTTCTCCGCATGGCCTTTTTCACTGAGCATAATATCCTCTAGCTCCATCCACGTTGTTCAAATGGTAGGATTTTTTTCTTCTTACGGCTGCTTACTGTACTTTTTAAACTAGATTTCTGTCTTCTCTTTTGTCTGTAGTTTCGCTATGTGCTCTCACCATTGCTCTCCTCGTTATTAGAAATATCTTTACGTAAATCAATATGTACCTATATCTATCTATCCATCTGTCTGTCTGTCTATCTATCTGTCTATCTATCTATCTATCTATCTATCTATCTATCTATCTATCTATCTATCTTCCTATCATCTATCTATGATGTCTATCATCAATCTATGTACCTATCTATCTATCTTTCATCTGTCGTCTGTCTAGCTATCTATCTATGAATCAATCATCTTTCTGTCTGGCCATCTATCCTTATGTACAGAACAGTTAACAACATCGCCTTTGTCACATCCCTACATTATGCTTCCAAAAATCTTTCAAGGTAACTAGGCTGTAGGAAGAGCACTCGGTTCACCGAGACACTTGCAGGTCGAGTCAGCCACGTGTACCTACAAAACCAGTAAATGGTTGTGCACGGAATTGAACCTGTGTCTGTATCCTCTATTATCTTCTTCTCACTGGCTGACTCTATTTAGCCACATTCATTGACTAAGTGCTCCGTGAAGACCACAAGTATTGTTCCTCTGGGCCTGTTGTTTACAGAAAGAAAACTTGGTGCTTTGCTCACCACCATGTTTGAGGGACATCGGCGTGATCACCGCTGATAGGATGGAACGACAAATGAAAAGGAACACCAGTTGCTAGACAGGAGCACTTGGGAGCAAAGAGTGTGTTGTGGAGTGACGTGTTTATTTCAGTGTCCAAACTTCCCTCTTTATATAGTTATTACTTCTATACATTCATGAACTTCATAAAACCCACTGATCTCAAAGGTCCAGACGTATACTTTTACAGCAATTCAATTGTTGAGTTGAGAGAAAATGAGAAAGACGTTGCTGTACCACTAAATCTATGGCTGGGCAATGCTGAAACCAAACAAAAAGAATTCACGTTGGCCAGATAGGGCTATTTTCTACTGACTGTTTCTGTGGACTCAAACAGAATCGATTCTAGGATTGTTTGTTTTTCAGTTTCACAGTGTTGGGTACCTGTACACACCCCTTTGGCTTTTATATTGTCTGTGTCCTGGATCTCAAGAGAGTGTCCTGTAAGGGAGCACGAAGGTGGTCTTGAGTTTTCATCCCTTCTTTTAACCATGTGTCATTTGTTTGGAGCACTCAAAGCCTGTCCTTTTATTCTGATGATTCAGAGCTGTGCCTTTATTGCACTTAAAAAGTTGTTTTTGTTATCATTAATCTACAATCACGTGAAGAACATTATGTTTCCTAGACTCCCCCCTTCACCAAGTCCCTCCCAAAAACCTCTTACAGTTGCTGTCAGTTAGCAGAGATGGATGCTGTAGACCCATTCACGATGTTCCCCCACACACACCCCATTACAGTCGCTGTCCTTCAGCGTGTAGTAAGATGCTGTAGAATATCTACTTGTCTTCTCTGTGTTGTACAGCACTCGCCATGCGACCCCGCCGTCACGCATTATACATGCTTATCCTAATCTCCCTTTTCTTTCTCCCCACCCTTATCCCTCCCTTCCCAACCACCCTTCTCAGTCCTTTTCCCTTTGGTAACTGTTACTCCACATTCGGGTTCTGTGAGTCTGCTGCGGTTTTTTTTTTCTCAGTGTTTCTTTGTTGTTATACTCCACACATGAGTGAAATCATTTGGTACTTGTCTTTCTCCGCCTGGAATATTTCACTGTGCATGCTACCGTCTCGCTCCATCCACGTCATTGCAAATGGTAGCATTTGTTTTCTTCTTATGGCTGCAAACGGCAGTTTTTAAACTGGACTTCATTCTTCCTTTTAGTTTGTAGTTTCGCTATGTGCTTTCACCATTGATCTACTGGTTATGAGCAGTAGCTTTGTGTTATTTAATATGTATCTGTGTGTATCTTTCTATCTATCTATCTGTCTATCTATCTTTCTGTCTATCCTTCTATCTTTCTTTTTATCTAACTATCTTTCTATAAATCTATCTATCTATCTTTCTTTCTATCTATCTCTCTGTCTATCATCTATCTGTCTATCAATCTGTCTTCCTATCTACCTATCATGTCTATCGTCTGTCTATCTGTCATCTGTCATCTATCTATCTATCTATGAATCAATCATCTTTTTATCTGGCCATCTATCCTTATGTACAGGACAGTTAACAACATCGCCTATGTCACTTCCCTACATTATGCTTCCAAAAATATTGCCAAGTAACTAGTCCTTAGGGAGAGCACTGGGCTCACTGAGAAACTTGCAGGTCGAGTCAGCCGCTTATGCTTACAAATCCAGTAATTTATGGTGGTGCAGGGACTTGCACCCATATCTCTGTCCTCTGTCCTCTTTTACCTCCTTCCCGCTTGCTGACTGTATTAAGCCTCATTCGTTGACTAAGTGCTTCCAGAAGACCACAACTATTCTTCCTCTGTCCCTGTTTAGACAGAAAAGTATACTTGGTGCTTTGCTCACCACCAAGTTTGAGGGACAATGGCATGATCACCGCTGATAGGACGAGGGACAAATAAAAAGAACACCTATTTCTAGGCAGCAGCATTTGGGAGCAAAGAGAGTGTTGTGGAGTTACGTGTTTGTTTGAGTGTCCAAACTATCCTCTTTAGGTGGTTATTACTACTTTACTTTCAAGAACATCATAAAATCCACTGATTTCAAAAGCCCAGATACATATTATTACAGCAATTCATTTGTTGAGGTGAGAAAAAATGAGAAGGACTTTGCTGTACCACTAAATCTATGGCTGAGCACTGCTGAATACAAACAATAAGAATTCACGGTGTCTAGATAGTGCTATTTTCTACTGACTTGTCTCTGGGGACTCAAACAAAATCCATTTGTTTGTTTGCTTTTCAGTTACACTTGTGTAGGGTTGCTCTACCCTCCCCTGGGGATTGTAGTTTGTCTGTGTCTTTGGATCTCAAGAGAGTCTCCTATAGGGGAGCACTTAGGTGATCTTGAGTTTTCATCCCTTCTTTTAACCCTGTGTCTTTTGTTTGGAGCTCGCAAAGCCTGTTTTATTGCTGTGCCCATATTGCACTTAAAAACATTTTTTTAATCATTAGTCTGCTATCACGTGAAGAACATCATATTTACTAGGCTCCCACCTTCACCAAGTCCCCACCAAAACCTCTTACAGTCATTGTCCATAAGCATTGTTGTATGCTGTAGACTGCTTCACCATTTCCCCCCACAAACACCCCATTACAGTCGCTGTCCATCAGCGTGTAGTAAATGCTGTAGAATCTCTACTTGTCTTCTCTGTGTTGTACATCCCTCCCTTTGCCCCCCCGAGCCCACGCATTATACATGTTAATCCTAATGTACCCTTTCTTCTCCCTGCCCTTATCCCTCCCTTCCCACACACCCTGCCCATTCCCTTTCCCTTTGGTAACTGTTATTGAACTCTCGGGTTCTGTGAGTCTGCTGCTGTTTATTTCCTCCAGTTTTTCTTTGTTGTTATACTCCACACATGAGTGAAATCATTGGCTACTTGTCTTTCTCCACCTGGTCTATATCACTGAGCATGCTACCATCTAGCTACATCCACATCCTTACAAATGGTAGGATTTGTTTTCTTCTTATGGCTTCTTACTGCACTTTTTAAACTGGACTTCATTCTTCCTTTTTGTTTGTAGTTTCCCTATGTGCTTTCACCATTGATCTGTTGGTTATGAGCAATAGCTTTGTGTTAATCGATATGTATCTGAATCTGTGTAACTGTCTGTCTATCTATCAATCTATCTATCTCTCTATCCTTCTATCTTTCTATCTATGTATCTCTCTATCTTCCTATCATCTATCTATCGTGTCTATCATCTATCTATAATCTCTCATCTATCTATGTATCTATGAATCAATCATCTTTTTGTCTTCCCATCTATCCTTATGTACAGAACAGTTAACAACATCGCCTATGTCACTTCCCTACATTATGCTTCCAAAAATCTTGCCAAGTAACTAGGACGTATGGTGAGCACTGGGTACACTGAGACAATTGCAGGTCGAGTCTGCCGTGTGTGCTTACAAAACCAGTAAATGGTTGTCCAGGACTTGAACCCATATCTCTGTCCTCTGTCCTCTTTTACCTCCTTCTCGCCTGCTGACTCTAATTTGCCCCAATAATTGACTAAGTCTTCCCTGAAGACCACAAGTGTCCTTCCTCTGGGCCTGTTGTAGTCAGAAAAGTATACTTGGTGCTTTTCTCATCACCAAGTATGAAGGACATCGGTGTGATCACCTCTGATAGGAGGAGGGACAAATAAAAATGAACACCTATTTCTAGACAGGAGCAGTTTTGTACAAATGTGTGTTGTGGAGTGACGTGTTTATTTGAGTGTCCAACGTTCACTCTTAAGTGGTTATTACATTTTTACATTCATGAACATCATAAAACGCACTGATTTCAAAAGCCCAGACACATATTATTACAGCAATTCTGTTATTGAGGTGAGAAAAATTGAGAAGGACTTTGCTGTACAACGGAATCTATTTCTGGGCACTGCTGAAACCACACAAAAAAAAATTCATGGTGGCCAGCTAGGGCTATTTTCTACTGACTGTCTCTGGGGACTCAAACAGAATCCATTTGTTTGTTTGTTTGTTTCTCAGTTTCACTTTTTTTGGGTACCTGTCACCGCCCCTTCAGCTTTTAATTTGTCCGTGTCCTGGGATCTCAAGTGAGTCTCCTGTAAGGGAGCACATACATGATCTTGAGTGAAAGATAGCTTAGTTTAGTATGATGCTTTCCTATCTACCTACCTATCTATCTCTTTACCTATCTATGTAATCTTTCTATCTGTCTATCTGTCATCTATCTATGTATGGTCTGTCATCTATCTACTATCATCTGTGTATCTATCTAATTAATCTATCATCTATATGTATGTATATCAGTCGAATCTATGTATCAATCATTTGTCTCTCTCTATATCTGTTTTCTCAATTTTGTCAACGTTCTGTCCCTAGGTGCACTTTGATTCCTCTGTGTCCTTCTCAGTCTCAATTCCTTGTGTTTGTTTTTGTGAGTTAGCTGTGTGTTTGGGTCTTGAGAGGAGTGGCCTTGGGTGGGAACTTATCCTGCGTAGGTGGCACGAGTGGGTGTGGATAGTGTGGTTGGTGGGCTGCGCTCTTGAAACTGTGCAGCCCAGTGCCCTCCAGCTGCTCTGCCCCTGGGCCGTTCCTGCTGTGGCGGATGCATGAGCTGCAGGGAATATACGAGGCCCCATGCAGGGAGCACCCTGGCGGGCCTGCGTGGTCCGTGGTAGGTACATGCCCAGTAGTATGTCTTTTTGCCTGTGCACCGTTGTTACCTCGGTGGCCTTGCTTGGTGGCCCATTTTCAGAGAGTATGTGTGTAGTCACTGGTTAAGGGAACTGCCTTTTGGTGACACGTGGGGTCCTTCTGGGCCAGTGGCCCATGGACTTGCTGAGGTGGCAGCCCAGCTAGCTTGTGGGGAAACTGCTCCCCTCTGCTGTCAAGGTGGAGGTGGAATTTCAGTGCATTTACACATTTAGATGTGAGAGAAGGTCTATCTGATATGGAATAGTAGCGTTGAGAGCTATGTTTCCACCCCCTCAACTTGTAGTTCATCTTCATCCTTGGATCTCAAGTTAGTCTCCTGTAAGGGAGCACGTAGGTGGTCTTGAGTTTTCATCCCTTCTTTTAACCCTATGTCTTTACATTGGAGTCCTGAAGAGCCTGTCCTTTTATTCTGAGAATTGAGAGCTATGTCCTTATTGCACTTAAAAAATTTTTTTGTTATCATTAATCCACAATCACGAAAAGAACATTATGATCACCAAGTACACCACGTCCCCCCCTAAATCCCCATTACAGTAGCTGTCCATCAGCATAGTTGGATGCTGTAGACCCCTTCACCATGTCCCCCCCCACACCCCGTTACAGTCGCTTTCCATCAGCGTGTAGTAAGATGCTGTAGAATCACTACTGGACTTCTCTGTGTTGTACAGCCCTCCCCATGCTCCCCACACCCACACATTATACATGCTAATCCTAATGCCCCCTTTCTTTCTCCCCACATTTATCAAACCCTTCCCACCCACCCTGCCTTGTCCCTTTCCCTTTGGTAGCTGTTAGTCCACTCTTGGGTTCTGTGAGACTTCTGCTGTTTGTTTCCTTCAGTTTTTCTTTGTTGTTATACTCAACACATGAGTGAAATCATTTGGTACTTGTCTTTCTCCGCATGGCCTTTTTCACTGAGCATAATATCCTCTAGCTCCATCCACGTTGTTCAAATGGTAGGATTTTTTTCTTCTTACGGCTGCTTACTGTACTTTTTAAACTATATTTCTGTCTTCTCTTTTGTCTGTAGTTTCGCTATGTGCTCTCACCATTGCTCTCCTCGTTATTAGAAATATCTTTACGTAAATCAATATGTACCTATATCTATCTATCCATCTGTCTGTCTATCTATCTGTCTATCTATCTATCTATCTATCTATCTATCTATCTATCTTCCTATCATCTATCTATGATGTCTATCATCAATCTATGTATCTATCTATCTATCTTTCATCTGTCGTCTGTCTAGCTATCTATCTATGAATCAATCATCTTTCTGTCTGGCCATCTATCCTTATGTACAGAACAGTTAACAACATCGCCTTTGTCACTTCCCTACATTATGCTTCCAAAAATCTTTCAAGGAAACTAGGCTGTAGGAAGAGCACTCGGTTCACCGAGACACTTGCAGGTCGAGTCAGCCACGTGTACCTACAAAACCAGTAAATGGTTGTGCAGGGAATTGAACCTGTGTCAGTATCCTCTATTATCTTCTTCTCACTAGCTGACTCTATTTAGCCACATCCATTGACTAAGTGCTCCGTGAAGACCACAAGTATTGTTCCTCTGGGCCTGTTGTCCACAGAAAGAAAACTTGCTGCTTTGCTCACCACCATGTTTGAGGGACATTGGCGTGATCACCGCTGATAGGATGGAACGACAAATGAAAAGGAACACCAGTTGCTAGACAGGAGCAGTTGGGAGCAAAGAGTGTGTTGTGGAGTGACGTGTTTATTTCAGTGTCCAAACTTCCCTCTTTATATAGTTATTACTTCTTTACATTCATGAACTTCATAAAACCCACTGATCTCAAAGGTCCAGACGTATACTTTTACAGCAATTCAATTGTTGAGTTGAGAGAAAATGAGAAAGACGTTGCTGTACCACTAAATCTATGGCTGGGCAATGCTGAAACCAAACAAAAAGAATTCACGTTGGCCAGATAGGGCTATTTTCTACTGACTGTCTCTGTGGACTCAAACAGAATCCATTCTAGGATTGTTTGTTTTTCAGTTTCACTGTGTTGGGTACCTGTACACAACCCTTCGGCATTTAGATTGTCTGTGTCCTTGGATCTCAAGAGAGTCTCCTGTAAGGGAGCACGAAGGTGGTCTTGAGTTTTCATCCCTTCTTTTAACCCTGTGTCATTTGTTTGGAGCACTCAAAGCCTGTCCTTTTATTCTGATGATTCAGAGCTGTGCCCTTATTGCAATTAAAAAATTGTTTTTGTTATCATTAATCTACAATCATGTGAAGAACATTATGTTTACTAGACTCCCCCCTTCACCAAGTCCCTCCCAAAAACCTCTTACAGTTGCTGTCAGTTAGCAGAGATGGATGCTGTAGACCCGTTCACGATGTAGCCCCACACACACCCCATTACAGTCGCTGTCCTTCAGCGTGTAGTAAGATGCTGTAGAATATCTACTTGTCTTCTCTGTGTTGTACAGCACTCGCCATGCGACCCCGCCCTCACGCATTATACATGCTTATCCTAATCTCCCTTTTCTTTCTCCCCACCCTTATCCCTCCCTTCCCAAAAACCCTTCTCAGTCCTTTTCCCTTTGGTAACTGTTACTCCACATTCGGGTTCTGTGAGTCTGCTGCTGTTTTTTTTTTCAGTGTTTCTTTGTTGTTATACTCCACACATGAGTGAAATCATTTGGTACTTGTCTTTCTCCGCCTGAAATATTTCACTGAGCATGCTACCGTCTCGCTCCATCCACGTCATTGCAAATGGTAGCATTTGTTTTCTTCTTATGGCTGCAAACGGCAGTTTTTAAACTGGACTTCATTCTTCCTTTTTAGTTTGTAGTTTCGCTATGTCCTTTCACCATTGATCTCCTGGTTATGAGCAATAGCTTTGTGTTATTTAATATGTATCTGTATATATCTTTCTATCTATCTATCTGTCTATCCTTCTATCTTTCTATTTATCTATCTATCTTTCTATCTATCTATCTATCTATCATCTATCTGTCTATCAGTCTATCTTCCTATCTACCTATCATGTCTATCGTCTGTCTATCTGTCATCTGTCATCTATCTATCTATCTATGAATCAATCATCTTTTCGTCTGGCCATCTATCCTTATGTACAGGACAGTTAACAACATCGCCTATGTCACTTCCCTACATTATGCTTCCAAAAGTATTGCAAAGTAACTAGTCCTTTGGTAGAGCACTGGGTTCACTGAGACACTTGCAGGTCGAGTCAGCCGCTTGTGCTTACAAATCCAGTAATTTATGGTGGTGCAGGGACTTGCACCCATATCTCTGTCCTCTGTCCTCTTTTACCTCCTTCTAGCTTGCTGACTGTATTCAGCCACATTCGTTGACTAAGTGCTTCCAGAAGACCACAACTATCCTTCCTCTGGGCCTGTTTAGACAGAAAAGTATACTTGGTGCTTTGCTCACCACCAAGTTTGAGGGACAATGGCATGATCACCGCTGATAGGAGGAGGGACAAATAAAAAGAACACCTATTTCTAGGCAGCAGCGTTTGGGAGCAAAGAGAGTGTTGTGGAGTTACGTGTTTGTTTGAGTGTCCAAACTATCCTCTTTAGGTGGTTATTACTACTTTACTTTCAAGAACATCATAAAATCCACTGATTTCAAAAGTCCAGACACATATTATTACAGCAATTCATTTGTTGAGGTGAGAAAAAATGAGAAGGACGTTGCTGTACCACTAAATCTATGGCTGGGCACTGCTGAATCCAAACAAAAAGAATTCACGGTGTCTAGATAGTTCTATTTTCTACTGACTTGTCTCTGGGGACTCAAACAAAATCCATTTGTTTGTTTGTTTGCTTTTCAGTTACACTTGTGTAGGGTTGCTGTCCCCACCCCTGGGGATTGTAGTTTGTCTGTGTCTTTTGATCTCAAGTGAGTCTCCTATAGGGGAGCACTTAGGTGATCTTGAGATTTCATCCCTTCTTTTAACCCTGTGTCTTTTGTTTGGAGCTCGCAAAGCCTGTTTTATTGCTGTGCCCATATTGCACTTAAAAACATTTTTTTAATCATTAATCTGCTATCACGTGAAGAACATCATAATTACTAGGCTCCCACCTTCACCAAGTCCCCACCAAAACCTCTTACAGTCGTTGTCCATAAGCATTGTTGTATGCTGTAGACTGCTTCACCATGTCCCCCCACAAACACCCCATTACAGTCGCTGTCCATCAGCGTGTAGTAAATGCTGTAGAATCTCTACTTGTCTTCTCTGTGTTGTACATCCCTCCCTTTGCCCACCCGAGCCCACGCATTATACATGTTAATCCTAATGTCCCCTTTCTTCTCCCTGCCCTTATCCCTCCCTTCCCACACACATTGCCCATTCCCTTTCCCTTTGGTAACTGTTATTGAACTCTCGGGTTCTCTGAGTCTGCTGCTGTTTATTTCCTCCAGTTTTTCTTTGTTGTTATACTCCACACATGAGTGAAATCATTGGCTACTTGTCTTTCTCCACCTGGTATATATCACTGAGCATGCTACCGTCTAGCTACATCCACATCCTTGCAAATGGTAGGATTTGTTTTCTTCTTAGGGCTGCTTACTGCACTTTTTAAGCTGGACTTCATTCTTCCTTTCTGTTTGTAGTTTCCCTATGTGCTTTCAGCATTGATCTGTTGGTTATGAGCAATAGCTTTGTGTTAATCGATATGTATCTGAATCTGTGTAACTGTCTGTCTATCTATCAATCTACCTATCTCTCTATCCTTCTATCTTTCTATCTATGTATCTCTCTATCTTCCTATCATCTATCTATCGTGTCTATCATCCATCTATAATCTCTCATCTATCTATGTATCTATGAATCAATCATCTTTTTGTCTTCCCATCTATCCTTATGTACAGAACAGTTAACAACATCGCCTATGTCACTTCCCTACATTATGCTTCCAAAAATCTTGCCAAGTAACTAGGACGTATGGTGAGCACTGGGTACACTGAGACAATTGCAGGTCGAGTCTGCCGCGTGTGCTTACAAAACCAGTAAATGGTTGTCCAGGGACTTGAACCCATATCTCTGTCCTCTGTCCTCTTTTACCTCCTTCTCCCCTGCTGACTCTAATTTGCCACAATAATTGACTAAGTCTTCCCTGAAGACCACAAGTATCCTTCCTCTGGGCCTGTTGTAGTCAGAAAAGTATACTTGGTGCTTTTCTCATCACCAAGTATGAAGGACATCGGTGTGATCACCTCTGATAGGAGGAGGGACAAATAAAAATGAACACCTATTTCTAGACAGGAGCAGTTTTGTACAAAAGTGTGTTTTGGAGTGACGTGTTTATTTGAGTGTCCAACCTTCACTCTTAAGTGGTTATTACATTTTTACATTCATGAACATCATAAAATGCACTGATTTCCAAAGCCCAGACACATATTATTACAGCAATTCTGTTATTGAGGTGAGAAAAATTGAGAAGGACTTTGCTGTACAACGGAATCTATTTCTGGGAACTGCTGAAACCAAAACAAAAAAAAATTCATGGTGGCCAGCTATGGCTATTTTCTACTGACTGTCTCTGGGGACTCAAACAGAATCCATTTGTTTGTTTGTTTGTTTCTCAGTTTCACTTTTTTTGGGTACCTGTCACCGCCCCTTCAGCTTTTAAATTGTCCGTGTCCTGGGATCTCAAGTGAGTCTCCTGTAAGGGAGCACATACATGATCTTGAGTGAAAGATAGCTTAGTTTAGTATGATGCTTTCCTATCTACCTACCTATCTATCTCTTTACCTATCTATGTAATCTTTCTATCTGTCTATCTGTCATCTATCTATGTATGGTCTGTCATCTATCTACTATCATCTGTGTATCTATCTAATTAATCTATCATCTATATGTATGTATATCAGTCGAATCTATGTATCAATCATTTGTCTCTCTCTATATCTGTTTTCTCAATTTTGTCAACGTTCTGTCCCTAGGTGCACTTTGATTCCTCTGTGTCCTTCTCAGTCTCAATTCCTTGTGTTTGTTTTTGTGAGTTAGCTGTGTGTTTGGGTCTTGAGAGGAGTGGCCTTGGGTGGGAACTTCTCCTGCGTAGGTGGCACGAGTGGGTGTGGATAGTGTGGTTGGTGGGCTGCGCTCTTGAAACTGTGCAGGCCAGTGCCCTCCAGCTGCTCTGCCCCTGGGCCGTTCCTGCTGTGTCGGATGCATGAGCTGCAGGGAATATACGAGGCCCCATGCAGGGAGCACCCTGGCGGGCCTGCGGGGTCCGTGGTAGGTACATGCCCAGTAGTATGTCTTTTTGCCTGTGCACCGATGTTACCTCGGTGGCCTTGCTTGGTGGCCCATCTTCAGAGAGTATGTGTGTAGTCACTGGTTAAGGGAACTGCCTTTTGGTGACACGCGGGGTCCTTCTGGGCCAGTGGCCCATGGACTTGCTGAGGTGGCAGCCCAGCTAGCTTGTGGGGAAACTGCTCCCCTCTGCTGTCAAGGTGGAGGTGGAATTTCAGTGCATTTACGCATTTAGATGTGAGTGAGGTCTATCTGAAATGTAATAGTAGCGTTGAGAGCTATGTTTCCACCCCCTCAACTTGTAGTTCATCTTCGTCCTTGGATCTCAAGTTAGTCTCCTGTAAGGGAGCACGTAGGTGGTCTTGAGTTTTCATCCCTTCTTTTAACCCTATGTCTTTACATTGGAGTCCTGAAGAGCCTGTCCTTTTATTCTGAGAATTGAGAGCTATGTCCTTATTGCACTTAAAAAATTTTTTTGTTATCATTAATCCACAATCACGAAAAGAACATTATGATCACCAAGTACACCACGTCCCCCCCTAAATCCCCATTACAGTAGCTGTCCATCAGCATAGTTGGATGCTGTAGACCCCTTCACCATGTCCCCCCCCACACCCCGTTACAGTCGCTTTCCATCAGCGTGTAGTAAGATGCTGTAGAATCACTACTGGACTTCTCTGTGTTGTACAGCCCTCCCCATGCTCCCCACACCCACACATTATACATGCTAATCCTAATGCCCCCTTTCTTTCTCCCCACATTTATCAAACCCTTCCCACCCACCCTGCCTTGTCCCTTTCCCTTTGGTAGCTGTTAGTCCACTCTTGGGTTCTGTGAGACTTCTGCTGTTTTTTTCCTTCAGTTTTTCTTTGTTGTTATACTCAACACATGAGTGAAATCATTTGGTAGTTGTCTTTCTCCGCATGGCCTTTTTCACTGAGCATAATATCCTCTAGCTCCATCCACGTTCTTCAAATGGTAGGATTTTTTTCTTCTTACGGCTGCTTACTGTACTTTTTAAACTATATTTCTGTCTTCTCTTTTGTCTGTAGTTTCGCTATGTGCTCTCACCATTGCTCTCCTCGTTATTAGAAATATCTTTACGTAAATCAATATGTACCTATATCTATCTATCCATCTGTCTGTCTATCTGTCTATCTATCTATCTATCTATCTATCTATCTATCTATCTATCTATCTATCTTCCTATCATCTATCTATGATGTCTATCATCAATCAATGTACCTATCTATCTATCTTTCATCTGTCGTCTGTCTAGCTATCTATCTATGAATCAATCATCTTTCTGTCTGGCCATCTATCCTTATGTACAGAACAGTTAACAACATCGCCTTTGTCACTTCCCTACATTATGCTTCCAAAAATCTTTCAAGGAAACTAGGCTGTAGGAAGAGCACTCGGTTCACCGAGACACTTGCAGGTCGAGTCAGCCACGTGTA
The DNA here is from genome assembly GCF_030020395.1 of Manis pentadactyla. Lineage (NCBI taxonomy): Eukaryota > Metazoa > Chordata > Mammalia > Pholidota > Manidae > Manis > Manis pentadactyla. Next base: position 3,479,300 of record NW_026644715.1, read on the forward strand.
CCTACAATATCAGTAAATGGTTGTGCAGGGAATTGAACCTGTGTCAGTATCCTCTATTATCTTCTTCTCACTAGCTGACTCTATTTAGCCACATCCATTGACTAAGTGCTCCGTGAAGACCACAAGTATTGTTCCTCTGGGCCTGTTGTCCACAGAAAGAAAACTTGCTGCTTTGCTCACCACCATGTTTGAGGGACATTGGCGTGATCACCGCTGATAGGATGGAACGACAAATGAAAAGGAACACCAGTTGCTAGACAGGAGCAGTTGGGAGCAAAGAGTGTGTTGTGGAGTGACGTGTTTATTTCAGTGTCCAAACTTCCCTCTTTATATAGTTATTACTTCTTTACATTCATGAACTTCATAAAACCCACTGATCTCAAAGGTCCAGACGTATACTTTTACAGCAATTCAATTGTTGAGTTGAGAGAAAATGAGAAAGACGTTGCTGTACCACTAAATCTATGGCTGGGCAATGCTGAAACCAAACAAAAAGAATTCACGTTGGCCAGATAGGGCTATTTTCTACTGACTGTCTCTGTGGACTCAAACAGAATCCATTCTAGGATTGTTTGTTTTTCAGTTTCACTGTGTTGGGTACCTGTACACAACCCTTCGGCATTTAGATTGTCTGTGTCCTTGGATCTCAAGAGAGTCTCCTGTAAGGGAGCACGAAGGTGGTCTTGAGTTTTCATCCCTTCTTTTAACCCTGTGTCATTTGTTTGGAGCACTCAAAGCCTGTCCTTTTATTCTGATGATTCAGAGCTGTGCCCTTATTGCAATTAAAAAATTGTTTTTGTTATCATTAATCTACAATCATGTGAAGAACATTATGTTTACTAGACTCCCCCCTTCACCAAGTCCCTCCCAAAAACCTCTTACAGTTGCTGTCAGTTAGCAGAGATGGATGCTGTAGACCCGTTCACGATGTAGCCCCACACACACCCCATTACAGTCGCTGTCCTTCAGCGTGTAGTAAGATGCTGTAGAATATCTACTTGTCTTCTCTGTGTTGTACAGCACTCGCCATGCGACCCCGCCCTCACGCATTATACATGCTTATCCTAATCTCCCTTTTCTTTCTCCCCACCCTTATCCCTCCCTTCCCAAAAACCCTTCTCAGTCCTTTTCCCTTTGGTAACTGTTACTCCACATTCGGGTTCTGTGAGTCTGCTGCTGTTTTTTTTTTCAGTGTTTCTTTGTTGTTATACTCCACACATGAGTGAAATCATTTGGTACTTGTCTTTCTCCGCCTGAAATATTTCACTGAGCATGCTACCGTCTCGCTCCATCCACGTCATTGCAAATGGTAGCATTTGTTTTCTTCTTATGGCTGCAAACGGCAGTTTTTAAACTGGACTTCATTCTTCCTTTTTAGTTTGTAGTTTCGCTATGTCCTTTCACCATTGATCTCCTGGTTATGAGCAATAGCTTTGTGTTATTTAATATGTATCTGTATATATCTTTCTATCTATCTGTCTGTCTATCCTTCTATCTTTCTATTTATCTATCTATCTTTCTATCTATCTATCTATCTATCATCTATCTGTCTATCAGTCTATCTTCCTATCTACCTATCATGTCTATCGTCTGTCTATCTGTCATCTGTCATCTATCTATCTATCTATGAATCAATCATCTTTTTGTCTGGCCATCTATCCTTATGTACAGGACAGTTAACAACATCGCCTATGTCACTTCCCTACATTATGCTTCCAAAAGTATTGCAAAGTAACTAGTCCTTTGGTAGAGCACTGGGTTCACTGAGACACTTGCAGGTCGAGTCAGCCGCTTGTGCTTACAAATCCAGTTATTTATGGTGGTGCAGGGACTTGCACCCATATCTCTGTCCTCTGTCCTCTTTTACCTCCTTCTAGCTTGCTGACTGTATTCAGCCACATTCGTTGACTAAGTGCTTCCAGAAGACCACAACTATCCTTCCTCTGGGCCTGTTTAGACAGAAAAGTATACTTGGTGCTTTGCTCACCACCAAGTTTGAGGGACAATGGCATGATCACCGCTGATAGGAGGAGGGACAAATAAAAAGAACACCTATTTCTAGGCAGCAGCGTTTGGGAGCAAAGAGAGTGTTGTGGAGTTACGTGTTTGTTTGAGTGTCCAAACTATCCTCTTTAGGTGGTTATTACTACTTTACTTTCAAGAACATCATAAAATCCACTGATTTCAAAAGTCCAGACACATATTATTACAGCAATTCATTTGTTGAGGTGAGAAAAAATGAGAAGGACGTTGCTGTACCACTAAATCTATGGCTGGGCACTGCTGAATCCAAACAAAAAGAATTCACGGTGTCTAGATAGTTCTATTTTCTACTGACTTGTCTCTGGGGACTCAAACAAAATCCATTTGTTTGTTTGTTTGCTTTTCAGTTACACTTGTGTAGGGTTGCTGTCCCCACCCCTGGGGATTGTAGTTTGTCTGTGTCTTTTGATCTCAAGTGAGTCTCCTATAGGGGAGCACTTAGGTGATCTTGAGATTTCATCCCTTCTTTTAACCCTGTGTCTTTTGTTTGGAGCTCGCAAAGCCTGTTTTATTGCTGTGCCCATATTGCACTTAAAAACATTTTTTTAATCATTAATCTGCTATCACGTGAAGAACATCATAATTACTAGGCTCCCACCTTCACCAAGTCCCCACCAAAACCTCTTACAGTCGTTGTCCATAAGCATTGTTGTATGCTGTAGACTGCTTCACCATGTCCCCCCACAAACACCCCATTACAGTCGCTGTCCATCAGCGTGTAGTAAATGCTGTAGAATCTCTACTTGTCTTCTCTGTGTTGTACATCCCTCCCTTTGCCCCCCCGAGCCCACGCATTATACATGTTAATCCTAATGTCCCCTTTCTTCTCCCTGCCCTTATCCCTCCCTTCCCACACACATTGCCCATTCCCTTTCCCTTTGGTAACTGTTATTGAACTCTCGGGTTCTCTGAGTCTGCTGCTGTTTATTTCCTCCAGTTTTTCTTTGTTGTTATACTCCACACATGAGTGAAATCATTGGCTACTTGTCTTTCTCCACCTGGTATATATCACTGAGCATGCTACCGTCTAGCTACATCCACATCCTTGCAAATGGTAGGATTTGTTTTCTTCTTAGGGCTGCTTACTGCACTTTTTAAGCTGGACTTCATTCTTCCTTTCTGTTTGTAGTTTCCCTATGTGCTTTCAGCATTGATCTGTTGGTTATGAGCAATAGCTTTGTGTTAATCGATATGTATCTGAATCTGTGTAACTGTCTGTCTATCTATCAATCTACCTATCTCTCTACCCTTCTATCTTTCTATCTATGTATCTCTCTATCTTCCTATCATCTATCTATCGTGTCTATCATCCATCTATAATCTCTCATCTATCTATGTATCTATGAATCAATCATCTTTTTGTCTTCCCATCTATCCTTATGTACAGAACAGTTAACAACATCGCCTATGTCACTTCCCTACATTATGCTTCCAAAAATCTTGCCAAGTAACTAGGACGTATGGTGAGCACTGGGTACACTGAGACAATTGCAGGTCGAGTCTGCCGCGTGTGCTTACAAAACCAGTAAATGGTTGTCCAGGGACTTGAACCCATATCTCTGTCCTCTGTCCTCTTTTACCTCCTTCTCCCCTGCTGACTCTAATTTGCCACAATAATTGACTAAGTCTTCCCTGAAGACCACAAGTATCCTTCCTCTGGGCCTGTTGTAGTCAGAAAAGTATACTTGGTGCTTTTCTCATCACCAAGTATGAAGGACATCGGTGTGATCACCTCTGATAGGAGGAGGGACAAATAAAAATGAACACCTATTTCTAGACAGGAGCAGTTTTGTACAAAAGTGTGTTTTGGAGTGACGTGTTTATTTGAGTGTCCAACCTTCACTCTTAAGTGGTTATTACATTTTTACATTCATGAACATCATAAAATGCACTGATTTCCAAAGCCCAGACACATATTATTACAGCAATTCTGTTATTGAGGTGAGAAAAATTGAGAAGGACTTTGCTGTACAACGGAATCTATTTCTGGGAACTGCTGAAACCAAACAAAAAAAAATTCATGGTGGCCAGTTAGGGCTATTTTCTACTGACTGTCTCTGGGGACTCAAAGAGAATCCATTTGTTTGTTTGTTTGTTTCTCAGTTTCACTTTTTTTGGGTACCTGTCACCGCCACTGCAGATTTTAATTTGTCCGTGTCCTGGGATCTCAAGTGAGTCTACTGTAAGGGAGCACATACATGATCTTGAGTGAAAGATAGCTTAGTTTAGTATGATGCTTTCCTATCTACCTACCTATCTATCTCTTTACCTATCTATGTAATCTTTCTATCTATCTATCTGTCATCTATCTATGTATGGTCTGTCATCTATCTACTATCATCTGTGTATCTATCTAATTAATCTATCATCTATATGTATGTATATCAGTCGAATCTATGTATCAATCATTTGTCTCTCTCTATATCTGTTTTCTCAATTTTGTCAACGTTCTGTCCCTAGGTGCACTTTGATTCCTCTGTGTCCTTCTCAGTCTCAATTCCTTGTGTTTGTTTTTGTGAGTTAGCTGTGTGTTTGGGTCTTGAGAGGAGTGGCCTTGGGTGGGAACTTCTCCTGCGTAGGTGGCACGAGTGGGTGTGGATAGTGTGGTTGGTGGGCTGCGCTCTTGAAACTGTGCAGCCCAGTGCCCTTCAGCTGCTCTGCCCCTGGGCCGTTCCTGCTGTGGCGGATGCATGAGCTGCAGGGAATATACGAGGCCCCATGCAGGGAGCACCCTGGCGGGCCTGCGGGGTCCGTGGTAGGTACATGCCCAGTAGTATGTCTTTTTGCCTGTGCACCAATGTTACCTCGGTGGCCTTGCTTGGTGGCCCATCTTCAGAGAGTATGTGTGTAGTCACTGGTTAAGGGAACTGCCTTTTGGTGACACGCGGGGTCCTTCTGGGCCAGTGGCCCATGGACTTGCTGAGGTGGCAGCCCAGCTAGCTTGTGGGGAAACTGCTCCCCTCTGCTGTCAAGGTGGAGGTGGAATTTCAGTGCATTTACGCATTTAGATGTGAGTGAGGTCTATCTGAAATGTAATAGTAGCGTTGAGAGCTATGTTTCCACCCCCTCAACTTGTAGTTCATCTTCGTCCTTGGATCTCAAGTTAGTCTCCTGTAAGGGAGCACGTAGGTGGTCTTGAGTTTTCATCCCTTCTTTTAACCCTATGTCTTTACATTGGAGTCCTGAAGAGCCTGTCCTTTTATTCTGAGAATTGAGAGCTATGTCCTTATTGCACTTAAAAAATTTTTTTGTTATCATTAATCCACAATCACGAAAAGAACATTATGATCACCAAGTACACCACGTCCCCCCCTAAATCCCCATTACAGTAGCTGTCCATCAGCATAGTTGGATGCTGTAGACCCCTTCACCATGTCCCCCCCCACACCCCGTTACAGTCGCTTTCCATCAGCGTGTAGTAAGATGCTGTAGAATCACTACTGGACTTCTCTGTGTTGTACAGCCCTCCCCATGCTCCCCACACCCACACATTATACATGCTAATCCTAATGCCCCCTTTCTTTCTCCCCACATTTATCAAACCCTTCCCACCCACCCTGCCTTGTCCCTTTCCCTTTGGTAGCTGTTAGTCCACTCTTGGGTTCTGTGAGACTTCTGCTGTTTTTTTCCTTCAGTTTTTCTTTGTTGTTATACTCAACACATGAGTGAAATCATTTGGTACTTGTCTTTCTCCGCATGGCCTTTTTCACTGAGCATAATATCCTCTAGCTCCATCCACGTTGTTCAAATGGTAGGATTTTTTTCTTCTTACGGCTGCTTACTGTACTTTTTAAACTATATTTCTGTCTTCTCTTTTGTCTGTAGTTTCGCTATGTGCTCTCACCATTGCTCTCCTCGTTATTAGAAATATCTTTACGTAAATCAATATGTACCTATATCTATCTATCCATCTGTCTGTCTATCTATCTGTCTATCTATCTATCTATCTATCTATCTATCTATCTATCTATCTATCTATCTATCTATCTTCCTATCATCTATCTATGATGTCTATCATCAATCTATGTACCTATCTATCTATCTTTCATCTGTCGTCTGTCTAGCTATCTATCTATGAATCAATCATCTTTCTGTCTGGCCATCTATCCTTATGTACAGAACAGTTAACAACATCGCCTTTGTCACTTCCCTACATTATGCTTCCAAAAATCTTTCAAGGAAACTAGGCTGTAGGAAGAGCACTCGGTTCACCGAGACACTTGCAGGTCGAGTCAGCCACGTGTACCTACAAAACCAGTAAATGGTTGTGCAGGGAATTGAACCTGTGTCAGTATCCTCTATTATCTTCTTCTCACTAGCTGACTCTATTTAGCCACATCCATTGACTAAGTGCTCCGTGAAGACCACAAGTATTGTTCCTCTGGGCCTGTTGTCCACAGAAAGAAAACTTGCTGCTTTGCTCACCACCATGTTTGAGGGACATTGGCGTGATCACCGCTGATAGGATGGAACGACAAATGAAAAGGAACACCAGTTGCTAGACAGGAGCAGTTGGGAGCAAAGAGTGTGTTGTGGAGTGACGTGTTTATTTCAGTGTCCAAACTTCCCTCTTTATATAGTTATTACTTCTTTACATTCATGAACTTCATAAAACCCACTGATCTCAAAGGTCCAGACGTATACTTTTACAGCAATTCAATTGTTGAGTTGAGAGAAAATGAGAAAGACGTTGCTGTACCACTAAATCTATGGCTGGGCAATGCTGAAACCAAACAAAAAGAATTCACGTTGGCCAGATAGGGCTATTTTCTACTGACTGTCTCTGTGGACTCAAACAGAATCCATTCTAGGATTGTTTGTTTTTCAGTTTCACTGTGTTGGGTACATGTACACAACCCTTCGGCATTTAGATTGTCTGTGTCCTTGGATCTCAAGAGAGTCTCCTGTAAGGGAGCACGAAGGTGGTCTTGAGTTTTCATCCCTTCTTTTAACCCTGTGTCATTTGTTTGGAGCACTCAAAGCCTGTCCTTTTATTCTGATGATTCAGAGCTGTGCCCTTATTGCAATTAAAAAATTGTTTTTGTTATCATTAATCTACAATCATGTGAAGAACATTATGTTTACTAGACTCCCCCCTTCACCAAGTCCCTCCCAAAAACCTCTTACAGTTGCTGTCAGTTAGCAGAGATGGATGCTGTAGACCCGTTCACGATGTAGCCCCACACACACCCCATTACAGTCGCTGTCCTTCAGCGTGTAGTAAGATGCTGTAGAATATCTACTTGTCTTCTCTGTGTTGTACAGCACTCGCCATGCGACCCCGCCCTCACGCATTATACATGCTTATCCTAATCTCCCTTTTCTTTCTCCCCACCCTTATCCCTCCCTTCCCAAAAACCCTTCTCAGTCCTTTTCCCTTTGGTAACTGTTACTCCACATTCGGGTTCTGTGAGTCTGCTGCTGTTTTTTTTTTCAGTGTTTCTTTGTTGTTATACTCCACACATGAGTGAAATCATTTGGTACTTGTCTTTCTCCGCCTGAAATATTTCACTGAGCATGCTACCGTCTCGCTCCATCCACGTCATTGCAAATGGTAGCATTTGTTTTCTTCTTATGGCTGCAAACGGCAGTTTTTAAACTGGACTTCATTCTTCCTTTTTAGTTTGTAGTTTCGCTATGTCCTTTCACCATTGATCTCCTGGTTATGAGCAATAGCTTTGTGTTATTTAATATGTATCTGTATATATCTTTCTATCTATCTGTCTGTCTATCCTTCTATCTTTCTATTTATCTATCTATCTTTCTATCTATCTATCTATCTATCATCTATCTGTCTATCAGTCTATCTTCCTATCTACCTATCATGTCTATCGTCTGTCTATCTGTCATCTGTCATCTATCTATCTATCTATGAATCAATCATCTTTTTGTCTGGCCATCTATCCTTATGTACAGGACAGTTAACAACATCGCCTATGTCACTTCCCTACATTATGCTTCCAAAAGTATTGCAAAGTAACTAGTCCTTTGGTAGAGCACTGGGTTCACTGAGACACTTGCAGGTCGAGTCAGCCGCTTGTGCTTACAAATCCAGTTATTTATGGTGGTGCAGGGACTTGCACCCATATCTCTGTCCTCTGTCCTCTTTTACCTCCTTCTAGCTTGCTGACTGTATTCAGCCACATTCGTTGACTAAGTGCTTCCAGAAGACCACAACTATCCTTCCTCTGGGCCTGTTTAGACAGAAAAGTATACTTGGTGCTTTGCTCACCACCAAGTTTGAGGGACAATGGCATGATCACCGCTGATAGGAGGAGGGACAAATAAAAAGAACACCTATTTCTAGGCAGCAGCGTTTGGGAGCAAAGAGAGTGTTGTGGAGTTACGTGTTTGTTTGAGTGTCCAAACTATCCTCTTTAGGTGGTTATTACTACTTTACTTTCAAGAACATCATAAAATCCACTGATTTCAAAAGTCCAGACACATATTATTACAGCAATTCATTTGTTGAGGTGAGAAAAAATGAGAAGGACGTTGCTGTACCACTAAATCTATGGCTGGGCACTGCTGAATCCAAACAAAAAGAATTCACGGTGTCTAGATAGTTCTATTTTCTACTGACTTGTCTCTGGGGACTCAAACAAAATCCATTTGTTTGTTTGTTTGCTTTTCAGTTACACTTGTGTAGGGTTGCTGTCCCCACCCCTGGGGATTGTAGTTTGTCTGTGTCTTTTGATCTCAAGTGAGTCTCCTATAGGGGAGCACTTAGGTGATCTTGAGATTTCATCCCTTCTTTTAACCCTGTGTCTTTTGTTTGGAGCTCGCAAAGCCTGTTTTATTGCTGTGCCCATATTGCACTTAAAAACATTTTTTTAATCATTAATCTGCTATCACGTGAAGAACATCATAATTACTAGGCTCCCACCTTCACCAAGTCCCCACCAAAACCTCTTACAGTCGTTGTCCATAAGCATTGTTGTATGCTGTAGACTGCTTCACCATGTCCCCCCACAAACACCCCATTACAGTCGCTGTCCATCAGCGTGTAGTAAATGCTGTAGAATCTCTACTTGTCTTCTCTGTGTTGTACATCCCTCCCTTTGCCCCCCCGAGCCCACGCATTATACATGTTAATCCTAATGTCCCCTTTCTTCTCCCTGCCCTTATCCCTCCCTTCCCACACACATTGCCCATTCCCTTTCCCTTTGGTAACTGTTATTGAACTCTCGGGTTCTCTGAGTCTGCTGCTGTTTATTTCCTCCAGTTTTTCTTTGTTGTTATACTCCACACATGAGTGAAATCATTGGCTACTTGTCTTTCTCCACCTGGTATATATCACTGAGCATGCTACCGTCTAGCTACATCCACATCCTTGCAAATGGTAGGATTTGTTTTCTTCTTAGGGCTGCTTACTGCACTTTTTAAGCTGGACTTCATTCTTCCTTTCTGTTTGTAGTTTCCCTATGTGCTTTCAGCATTGATCTGTTGGTTATGAGCAATAGCTTTGTGTTAATCGATATGTATCTGAATCTGTGTAACTGTCTGTCTATCTATCAATCTACCTATCTCTCTACCCTTCTATCTTTCTATCTATGTATCTCTCTATCTTCCTATCATCTATCTATCGTGTCTATCATCCATCTATAATCTCTCATCTATCTATGTATCTATGAATCAATCATCTTTTTGTCTTCCCATCTATCCTTATGTACAGAACAGTTAACAACATCGCCTATGTCACTTCCCTACATTATGCTTCCAAAAATCTTGCCAAGTAACTAGGACGTATGGTGAGCACTGGGTACACTGAGACAATTGCAGGTCGAGTCTGCCGCGTGTGCTTACAAAACCAGTAAATGGTTGTCCAGGGACTTGAACCCATATCTCTGTCCTCTGTCCTCTTTTACCTCCTTCTCCCCTGCTGACTCTAATTTGCCACAATAATTGACTAAGTCTTCCCTGAAGACCACAAGTATCCTTCCTCTGGGCCTGTTGTAGTCAGAAAAGTATACTTGGTGCTTTTCTCATCACCAAGTATGAAGGACATCGGTGTGATCACCTCTGATAGGAGGAGGGACAAATAAAAATGAACACCTATTTCTAGACAGGAGCAGTTTTGTACAAAAGTGTGTTTTGGAGTGACGTGTTTATTTGAGTGTCCAACCTTCACTCTTAAGTGGTTATTACATTTTTACATTCATGAACATCATAAAATGCACTGATTTCCAAAGCCCAGACACATATTATTACAGCAATTCTGTTATTGAGGTGAGAAAAATTGAGAAGGACTTTGCTGTACAACGGAATCTATTTCTGGGAACTGCTGAAACCAAACAAAAAAAAATTCATGGTGGCCAGTTAGGGCTATTTTCTACTGACTGTCTCTGGGGACTCAAAGAGAATCCATTTGTTTGTTTGTTTGTTTCTCAGTTTCACTTTTTTTGGGTACCTGTCACCGCCACTGCAGATTTTAATTTGTCCGTGTCCTGGGATCTCAAGTGAGTCTACTGTAAGGGAGCACATACATGATCTTGAGTGAAAGATAGCTTAGTTTAGTATGATGCTTTCCTATCTACCTACCTATCTATCTCTTTACCTATCTATGTAATCTTTCTATCTATCTATCTGTCATCTATCTATGTATGGTCTGTCATCTATCTACTATCATCTGTGTATCTATCTAATTAATCTATCATCTATATGTATGTATATCAGTCGAATCTATGTATCAATCATTTGTCTCTCTCTATATCTGTTTTCTCAATTTTGTCAACGTTCTGTCCCTAGGTGCACTTTGATTCCTCTGTGTCCTTCTCAGTCTCAATTCCTTGTGTTTGTTTTTGTGAGTTAGCTGTGTGTTTGGGTCTTGAGAGGAGTGGCCTTGGGTGGGAACTTCTCCTGCGTAGGTGGCACGAGTGGGTGTGGATAGTGTGGTTGGTGGGCTGCGCTCTTGAAACTGTGCAGCCCAGTGCCCTTCAGCTGCTCTGCCCCTGGGCCGTTCCTGCTGTGGCGGATGCATGAGCTGCAGGGAATATACGAGGCCCCATGCAGGGAGCACCCTGGCGGGCCTGCGGGGTCCGTGGTAGGTACATGCCCAGTAGTATGTCTTTTTGCCTGTGCACCAATGTTACCTCGGTGGCCTTGCTTGGTGGCCCATCTTCAGAGAGTATGTGTGTAGTCACTGGTTAAGGGAACTGCCTTTTGGTGACACGCGGGGTCCTTCTGGGCCAGTGGCCCATGGACTTGCTGAGGTGGCAGCCCAGCTAGCTTGTGGGGAAACTGCTCCCCTCTGCTGTCAAGGTGGAGGTGGAATTTCAGTGCATTTACGCATTTAGATGTGAGTGAGGTCTATCTGAAATGTAATAGTAGCGTTGAGAGCTATGTTTCCACCCCCTCAACTTGTAGTTCATCTTCGTCCTTGGATCTCAAGTTAGTCTCCTGTAAGGGAGCACGTAGGTGGTCTTGAGTTTTCATCCCTTCTTTTAACCCTATGTCTTTACATTGGAGTCCTGAAGAGCCTGTCCTTTTATTCTGAGAATTGAGAGCTATGTCCTTATTGCACTTAAAAAATTTTTTTGTTATCATTAATCCACAATCACGAAAAGAACATTATGATCACCAAGTACACCACGTCCCCCCCTAAATCCCCATTACAGTAGCTGTCCATCAGCATAGTTGGATGCTGTAGACCCCTTCACCATGTCCCCCCCCACACCCCGTTACAGTCGCTTTCCATCAGCGTGTAGTAAGATGCTGTAGAATCACTACTGGACTTCTCTGTGTTGTACAGCCCTCCCCATGCTCCCCACACCCACACATTATACATGCTAATCCTAATGCCCCCTTTCTTTCTCCCCACATTTATCAAACCCTTCCCACCCACCCTGCCTTGTCCCTTTCCCTTTGGTAGCTGTTAGTCCACTCTTGGGTTCTGTGAGACTTCTGCTGTTTTTTTCCTTCAGTTTTTCTTTGTTGTTATACTCAACACATGAGTGAAATCATTTGGTACTTGTCTTTCTCCGCATGGCCTTTTTCACTGAGCATAATATCCTCTAGCTCCATCCACGTTGTTCAAATGGTAGGATTTTTTTCTTCTTACGGCTGCTTACTGTACTTTTTAAACTATATTTCTGTCTTCTCTTTTGTCTGTAGTTTCGCTATGTGCTCTCACCATTGCTCTCCTCGTTATTAGAAATATCTTTACGTAAATCAATATGTACCTATATCTATCTATCCATCTGTCTGTCTATCTATCTGTCTATCTATCTATCTATCTATCTATCTATCTATCTATCTATCTATCTATCTATCTTCCTATCATCTATCTATGATGTCTATCATCAATCTATGTACCTATCTATCTATCTTTCATCTGTCGTCTGTCTAGCTATCTATCTATGAATCAATCATCTTTCTGTCTGGCCATCTATCCTTATGTACAGAACAGTTAACAACATCGCCTTTGTCACTTCCCTACATTATGCTTCCAAAAATCTTTCAAGGAAACTAGGCTGTAGGAAGAGCACTCGGTTCACCGAGACACTTGCAGGTCGAGTCAGCCACGTGTACCTACAAAACCAGTAAATGGTTGTGCAGGGAATTGAACCTGTGTCAGTATCCTCTATTATCTTCTTCTCACTAGCTGACTCTATTTAGCCACATCCATTGACTAAGTGCTCCGTGAAGACCACAAGTATTGTTCCTCTGGGCCTGTTGTCCACAGAAAGAAAACTTGCTGCTTTGCTCACCACCATGTTTGAGGGACATTGGCGTGATCACCGCTGATAGGATGGAACGACAAATGAAAAGGAACACCAGTTGCTAGACAGGAGCAGTTGGGAGCAAAGAGTGTGTTGTGGAGTGACGTGTTTATTTCAGTGTCCAAACTTCCCTCTTTATATAGTTATTACTTCTTTACATTCATGAACTTCATAAAACCCACTGATCTCAAAGGTCCAGACGTATACTTTTACAGCAATTCAATTGTTGAGTTGAGAGAAAATGAGAAAGACGTTGCTGTACCACTAAATCTATGGCTGGGCAATGCTGAAACCAAACAAAAAGAATTCACGTTGGCCAGATAGGGCTATTTTCTACTGACTGTCTCTGTGGACTCAAACAGAATCCATTCTAGGATTGTTTGTTTTTCAGTTTCACTGTGTTGGGTACATGTACACAACCCTTCGGCATTTAGATTGTCTGTGTCCTTGGATCTCAAGAGAGTCTCCTGTAAGGGAGCACGAAGGTGGTCTTGAGTTTTCATCCCTTCTTTTAACCCTGTGTCATTTGTTTGGAGCACTCAAAGCCTGTCCTTTTATTCTGATGATTCAGAGCTGTGCCCTTATTGCAATTAAAAAATTGTTTTTGTTATCATTAATCTACAATCATGTGAAGAACATTATGTTTACTAGACTCCCCCCTTCACCAAGTCCCTCCCAAAAACCTCTTACAGTTGCTGTCAGTTAGCAGAGATGGATGCTGTAGACCCGTTCACGATGTAGCCCCACACACACCCCATTACAGTCGCTGTCCTTCAGCGTGTAGTAAGATGCTGTAGAATATCTACTTGTCTTCTCTGTGTTGTACAGCACTCGCCATGCGACCCCGCCCTCACGCATTATACATGCTTATCCTAATCTCCCTTTTCTTTCTCCCCACCCTTATCCCTCCCTTCCCAAAAACCCTTCTCAGTCCTTTTCCCTTTGGTAACTGTTACTCCACATTCGGGTTCTGTGAGTCTGCTGCTGTTTTTTTTTTCAGTGTTTCTTTGTTGTTATACTCCACACATGAGTGAAATCATTTGGTACTTGTCTTTCTCCGCCTGAAATATTTCACTGAGCATGCTACCGTCTCGCTCCATCCACGTCATTGCAAATGGTAGCATTTGTTTTCTTCTTATGGCTGCAAACGGCAGTTTTTAAACTGGACTTCATTCTTCCTTTTTAGTTTGTAGTTTCGCTATGTCCTTTCACCATTGATCTCCTGGTTATGAGCAATAGCTTTGTGTTATTTAATATGTATCTGTATATATCTTTCTATCTATCTGTCTGTCTATCCTTCTATCTTTCTATTTATCTATCTATCTTTCTATCTATCTATCTATCTATCATCTATCTGTCTATCAGTCTATCTTCCTATCTACCTATCATGTCTATCGTCTGTCTATCTGTCATCTGTCATCTATCTATCTATCTATGAATCAATCATCTTTTTGTCTGGCCATCTATCCTTATGTACAGGACAGTTAACAACATCGCCTATGTCACTTCCCTACATTATGCTTCCAAAAGTATTGCAAAGTAACTAGTCCTTTGGTAGAGCACTGGGTTCACTGAGACACTTGCAGGTCGAGTCAGCCGCTTGTGCTTACAAATCCAGTTATTTATGGTGGTGCAGGGACTTGCACCCATATCTCTGTCCTCTGTCCTCTTTTACCTCCTTCTAGCTTGCTGACTGTATTCAGCCACATTCGTTGACTAAGTGCTTCCAGAAGACCACAACTATCCTTCCTCTGGGCCTGTTTAGACAGAAAAGTATACTTGGTGCTTTGCTCACCACCAAGTTTGAGGGACAATGGCATGATCACCGCTGATAGGAGGAGGGACAAATAAAAAGAACACCTATTTCTAGGCAGCAGCGTTTGGGAGCAAAGAGAGTGTTGTGGAGTTACGTGTTTGTTTGAGTGTCCAAACTATCCTCTTTAGGTGGTTATTACTACTTTACTTTCAAGAACATCATAAAATCCACTGATTTCAAAAGTCCAGACACATATTATTACAGCAATTCATTTGTTGAGGTGAGAAAAAATGAGAAGGACGTTGCTGTACCACTAAATCTATGGCTGGGCACTGCTGAATCCAAACAAAAAGAATTCACGGTGTCTAGATAGTTCTATTTTCTACTGACTTGTCTCTGGGGACTCAAACAAAATCCATTTGTTTGTTTGTTTGCTTTTCAGTTACACTTGTGTAGGGTTGCTGTCCCCACCCCTGGGGATTGTAGTTTGTCTGTGTCTTTTGATCTCAAGTGAGTCTCCTATAGGGGAGCACTTAGGTGATCTTGAGATTTCATCCCTTCTTTTAACCCTGTGTCTTTTGTTTGGAGCTCGCAAAGCCTGTTTTATTGCTGTGCCCATATTGCACTTAAAAACATTTTTTTAATCATTAATCTGCTATCACGTGAAGAACATCATAATTACTAGGCTCCCACCTTCACCAAGTCCCCACCAAAACCTCTTACAGTCGTTGTCCATAAGCATTGTTGTATGCTGTAGACTGCTTCACCATGTCCCCCCCACAAACACCCCATTACAGTCGCTGTCCATCAGCGTGTAGTAAATGCTGTAGAATCTCTACTTGTCTTCTCTGTGTTGTACATCCCTCCCTTTGCCCCCCCGAGCCCACGCATTATACATGTTAATCCTAATGTCCCCTTTCTTCTCCCTGCCCTTATCCCTCCCTTCCCACACACATTGCCCATTCCCTTTCCCTTTGGTAACTGTTATTGAACTCTCGGGTTCTCTGAGTCTGCTGCTGTTTATTTCCTCCAGTTTTTCTTTGTTGTTATACTCCACACATGAGTGAAATCATTGGCTACTTGTCTTTCTCCACCTGGTATATATCACTGAGCATGCTACCGTCTAGCTACATCCACATCCTTGCAAATGGTAGGATTTGTTTTCTTCTTAGGGCTGCTTACTGCACTTTTTAAGCTGGACTTCATTCTTCCTTTCTGTTTGTAGTTTCCCTATGTGCTTTCAGCATTGATCTGTTGGTTATGAGCAATAGCTTTGTGTTAATCGATATGTATCTGAATCTGTGTAACTGTCTGTCTATCTATCAATCTACCTATCTCTCTACCCTTCTATCTTTCTATCTATGTATCTCTCTATCTTCCTATCATCTATCTATCGTGTCTATCATCCATCTATAATCTCTCATCTATCTATGTATCTATGAATCAATCATCTTTTTGTCTTCCCATCTATCCTTATGTACAGAACAGTTAACAACATCGCCTATGTCACTTCCCTACATTATGCTTCCAAAAATCTTGCCAAGTAACTAGGACGTATGGTGAGCACTGGGTACACTGAGACAATTGCAGGTCGAGTCTGCCGCGTGTGCTTACAAAACCAGTAAATGGTTGTCCAGGGACTTGAACCCATATCTCTGTCCTCTGTCCTCTTTTACCTCCTTCTCCCCTGCTGACTCTAATTTGCCACAATAATTGACTAAGTCTTCCCTGAAGACCACAAGTATCCTTCCTCTGGGCCTGTTGTAGTCAGAAAAGTATACTTGGTGCTTTTCTCATCACCAAGTATGAAGGACATCGGTGTGATCACCTCTGATAGGAGGAGGGACAAATAAAAATGAACACCTATTTCTAGACAGGAGCAGTTTTGTACAAAAGTGTGTTTTGGAGTGACGTGTTTATTTGAGTGTCCAACCTTCACTCTTAAGTGGTTATTACATTTTTACATTCATGAACATCATAAAATGCACTGATTTCCAAAGCCCAGACACATATTATTACAGCAATTCTGTTATTGAGGTGAGAAAAATTGAGAAGGACTTTGCTGTACAACGGAATCTATTTCTGGGAACTGCTGAAACCAAACAAAAAAAAATTCATGGTGGCCAGTTAGGGCTATTTTCTACTGACTGTCTCTGGGGACTCAAAGAGAATCCATTTGTTTGTTTGTTTGTTTCTCAGTTTCACTTTTTTTGGGTACCTGTCACCGCCACTGCAGATTTTAATTTGTCCGTGTCCTGGGATCTCAAGTGAGTCTACTGTAAGGGAGCACATACATGATCTTGAGTGAAAGATAGCTTAGTTTAGTATGATGCTTTCCTATCTACCTACCTATCTATCTCTTTACCTATCTATGTAATCTTTCTATCTATCTATCTGTCATCTATCTATGTATGGTCTGTCATCTATCTACTATCATCTGTGTATCTATCTAATTAATCTATCATCTATATGTATGTATATCAGTCGAATCTATGTATCAATCATTTGTCTCTCTCTATATCTGTTTTCTCAATTTTGTCAACGTTCTGTCCCTAGGTGCACTTTGATTCCTCTGTGTCCTTCTCAGTCTCAATTCCTTGTGTTTGTTTTTGTGAGTTAGCTGTGTGTTTGGGTCTTGAGAGGAGTGGCCTTGGGTGGGAACTTCTCCTGCGTAGGTGGCACGAGTGGGTGTGGATAGTGTGGTTGGTGGGCTGCGCTCTTGAAACTGTGCAGCCCAGTGCCCTTCAGCTGCTCTGCCCCTGGGCCGTTCCTGCTGTGGCGGATGCATGAGCTGCAGGGAATATACGAGGCCCCATGCAGGGAGCACCCTGGCGGGCCTGCGGGGTCCGTGGTAGGTACATGCCCAGTAGTATGTCTTTTTGCCTGTGCACCAATGTTACCTCGGTGGCCTTGCTTGGTGGCCCATCTTCAGAGAGTATGTGTGTAGTCACTGGTTAAGGGAACTGCCTTTTGGTGACACGCGGGGTCCTTCTGGGCCAGTGGCCCATGGACTTGCTGAGGTGGCAGCCCAGCTAGCTTGTGGGGAAACTGCTCCCCTCTGCTGTCAAGGTGGAGGTGGAATTTCAGTGCATTTACGCATTTAGATGTGAGTGAGGTCTATCTGAAATGTAATAGTAGCGTTGAGAGCTATGTTTCCACCCCCTCAACTTGTAGTTCATCTTCGTCCTTGGATCTCAAGTTAGTCTCCTGTAAGGGAGCACGTAGGTGGTCTTGAGTTTTCATCCCTTCTTTTAACCCTATGTCTTTACATTGGAGTCCTGAAGAGCCTGTCCTTTTATTCTGAGAATTGAGAGCTATGTCCTTATTGCACTTAAAAAATTTTTTTGTTATCATTAATCCACAATCACGAAAAGAACATTATGATCACCAAGTACACCACGTCCCCCCCTAAATCCCCATTACAGTAGCTGTCCATCAGCATAGTTGGATGCTGTAGACCCCTTCACCATGTCCCCCCCCCACACCCCGTTACAGTCGCTTTCCATCAGCGTGTAGTAAGATGCTGTAGAATCACTACTGGACTTCTCTGTGTTGTACAGCCCTCCCCATGCTCCCCACACCCACACATTATACATGCTAATCCTAATGCCCCCTTTCTTTCTCCCCACATTTATCAAACCCTTCCCACCCACCCTGCCTTGTCCCTTTCCCTTTGGTAGCTGTTAGTCCACTCTTGGGTTCTGTGAGACTTCTGCTGTTTTTTTCCTTCAGTTTTTCTTTGTTGTTATACTCAACACATGAGTGAAATCATTTGGTACTTGTCTTTCTCCGCATGGCCTTTTTCACTGAGCATAATATCCTCTAGCTCCATCCACGTTGTTCAAATGGTAGGATTTTTTTCTTCTTACGGCTGCTTACTGTACTTTTTAAACTATATTTCTGTCTTCTCTTTTGTCTGTAGTTTCGCTATGTGCTCTCACCATTGCTCTCCTCGTTATTAGAAATATCTTTACGTAAATCAATATGTACCTATATCTATCTATCCATCTGTCTGTCTATCTATCTGTCTATCTATCTATCTATCTATCTATCTATCTATCTATCTATCTATCTATCTATCTATCTATCTTCCTATCATCTATCTATGATGTCTATCATCAATCTATGTACCTATCTATCTATCTTTCATCTGTCGTCTGTCTAGCTATCTATCTATGAATCAATCATCTTTCTGTCTGGCCATCTATCCTTATGTACAGAACAGTTAACAACATCGCCTTTGTCACTTCCCTACATTATGCTTCCAAAAATCTTTCAAGGAAACTAGGCTGTAGGAAGAGCACTCGGTTCACCGAGACACTTGCAGGTCGAGTCAGCCACGTGTACCTACAAAACCAGTAAATGGTTGTGGCAGGGAATTGAACCTGTGTCAGTATCCTCTATTATCTTCTTCTCACTAGCTGACTCTATTTAGCCACATCCATTGACTAAGTGCTCCGTGAAGACCACAAGTATTGTTCCTCTGGGCCTGTTGTCCACAGAAAGAAAACTTGCTGCTTTGCTCACCACCATGTTTGAGGGACATTGGCGTGATCACCGCTGATAGGATGGAACGACAAATGAAAAGGAACACCAGTTGCTAGACAGGAGCAGTTGGGAGCAAAGAGTGTGTTGTGGAGTGACGTGTTTATTTCAGTGTCCAAACTTCCCTCTTTATATAGTTATTACTTCTTTACATTCATGAACTTCATAAAACCCACTGATCTCAAAGGTCCAGGACGTATACTTTTACAGCAATTCAATTGTTGAGTTGAGAGAAAATGAGAAAGACGTTGCTGTACCACTAAATCTATGGCTGGGCAATGCTGAAACCAAACAAAAAGAATTCACGTTGGCCAGATAGGGCTATTTTCTACTGACTGTCTCTGTGGACTCAAACAGAATCCATTCTAGGATTGTTTGTTTTTCAGTTTCACTGTGTTTGGGTACATGTACACAACCCTTCGGCATTTAGATTGTCTGTGTCCTTGGATCTCAAGAGAGTCTCCTGTAAAGGGAGCACGAAGGTGGTCTTGAGTTTTCCATCCCTTCTTTTAACCCTGTGTCATTTGTTTGGAGCACTCAAAGCCTGTCCTTTTATTCTGATGATTCAGAGCTGTGCCCCTTATTGCAATTAAAAAAATTGTTTTTGTTATCATTAATCTACAATCATGTGAAGAACATTATGTTTACTAGACTCCCCCCTTCACCAAGTCCCTCCCAAAAACCTCTTACAGTTGCTGTCAGTTAGCAGAGATGGATGCTGTAGACCCGTTCACGATGTAGCCCCACACACACCCCATTACAGTCGCTGTCCTTCAGCGTGTAGTAAGATGCTGTAGAATATCTACTTGTCTTCTCTGTGTTGTACAGCACTCGCCATGCGACCCCGCCCTCACGCATTATACATGCTTATCCTAATCTCCCTTTTCTTTCTCCCCACCCTTATCCCTCCCTTCCCAAAAACCCTTCTCAGTCCTTTTCCCTTGGTAACTGTTACTCCACATTCGGGTTCTGTGAGTCTGCTGCTGTTTTTTTTTTCAGTGTTTCTTTGTTGTTATACTCCACACATGAGTGAAATCATTTGGTACTTGTCTTTCTCCGCCTGACAAATATTTCACTGAGCATGCTACCGTCTCGCTCCATCCACGTCATTGCAAATGGTAGCATTTGTTTTCTTCTTATGGCTGCAAAACGGCAGTTTTTAAACTGGACTTCATTCTTCCTTTTTAGTTTGTAGTTTCGCTATGTCCTTTCACCATTGATCTCCTGGTTATGAGCAATAGCTTTGTGTTATTTAATATGTATCTGTATATATCTTTCTATCTATCTATCTGTCTATCCTTCTATCTTTCTATTTATCTATCTATCTTTCTATCTATCTATCTATCTATCATCTATCTGTCTATCAGTCTATCTTCCTATCTACCTATCATGTCTATCGTCTGTCTATCTGTCATCTGTCATCTATCTATCTATCTATGAATCAATCATCTTTTTGTCTGGCCATCTATCCTTATGTACAGGACAGTTAACAACATCGCCTATGTCACTTCCCTACATTATGCTTCCAAAAGTATTGCAAAGTAACTAGTCCTTTGGTAGAGCACTGGGTTCACTGAGACACTTGCAGGTCGAGTCAGCCGCTTGTGCTTACAAATCCAGTAATTTATGGTGGTGCAGGGACTTGCACCCATATCTCTGTCCTCTGTCCTCTTTTACCTCCCTTCTAGCTTGCTGACTGTATTCAGCCACATTCGTTGACTAAGTGCTTCCAGAAGACCACAACTATCCTTCCTCTGGGCCTGTTTAGACAGAAAAGTATACTTGGTGCTTTGCTCACCACCAAAGTTTGAGGGACAATGGCATGATCACCGCTGATAGGAGGAGGGACAAATAAAAGAACACCTATTTCTAGGCAGCAGCGTTTGGGAGCAAAGAGAGTGTTGTGGAGTTACGTGTTTGTTTGAGTGTCCAAACTATCCTCTTTAGGTGGTTATTACTACTTTACTTTCAAGAACATCATAAAATCCACTGATTTCAAAAGTCCAGACACATATTATTACAGCAATTCATTTGTTGAGGTGAGAAAAAATTGAGAAGGACGTTGCTGTACCACTAAAATCTATGGCTGGGCACTGCTGAATCCAAACAAAAGGAATTCACGGTGTCTAGATAGTTTCTATTTTCTACTGACTTGTCTCTGGGGACTCAAACAAAATCCATTTGTTTGTTTGTTTGCTTTTCAGTTACACTTGTGTAGGGTTGCTGTCCCCACCCCTGGGGATTGTAGTTTGTCTGTGTCTTTTGATCTCAAGTGAGTCTCCTATAGGGGGAGCACTTAGGTGATCTTGAGATTTCATCCCTTCTTTTAACCCTGTGTCTTTTGTTTGGAGCTCGCAAAAGCCTGTTTTATTGCTGTGCCCATATTGCACTTAAAAACATTTTTTTAATCATTAATCTGCTATCACGTGAAGAACATCATAATTACTAGGCTCCCACCTTCACCAAGTCCCCACCAAAACCTCTTACAGTCGTTGTCCATAAGCATTGTTGTATGCTGTAGACTGCTTCACCATGTCCCCCCCACAAACACCCCATTACAGTCGCTGTCCATCAGCGTGTAGTAATGCTGTAGAATCTCTACTTGTCTTCTCTGTGTTGTACATCCCTCCCTTTGCCCCCCCGAGCCCACGCATTATACATGTTAATCCTAATGTCCCCTTTCTTCTCCCTGCCCTTATCCCTCCCTTCCCACACACATTGCCCATTCCCTTTCCCTTTGGTAACTGTTATTGAACTCTCGGGTTCTCTGAGTCTGCTGCTGTTTATTTCCTCCAGTTTTTCTTTGTTGTTATACTCCACACATGAGTGAAATCATTGGCTACTTGTCTTTCTCCACCTGGTATATATCACTGAGCATGCTACCGTCTAGCTACATCCACATCCTTGCAATGGTAGGATTTGTTTTCTTCTTAGGGCTGCATACTGCACTTTTTAAGCTGGACTTCATTCTTCCTTTCTGTTTGTAGTTTCCCTATGTGCTTTCAGCATTGATCTGTTGGTTATGAGCAATAGCTTTGTGTTAAATCGATATGTATCTGAATCTGTGTAACTGTCTGTCTATCTATCCAATCTACCTATCTCTCTATCTCTTCTATCTTTCTATCTATGTATCTCTCTATCTTCCTATCATCTATCTATCGTGTCTATCATCCATCTATAATCTCTCATCTATCTATGTATCCTATGAATCAATCTCTTTTTGTCTTCCCATCTATCCTTATGTACAGAACAGTTAACAACATCGCCTATGTCACTTCCCTACATTATGCTTCCAAAAATCTTGCAAGTAACTAGGACGTATGGTGAGCACTGGGTACACTGAGACAATTGCATGTCGAGTCTGCCGCGTGTGCTTTACAAAACCAGTAAATGGTTGTCCAGGGACTTGAACCCATATCTCTGTCCTCTGTCCTCTTTTAACCTCCTTCTCCCCTGCTGACTCTAATTTGCCACAATAATTGACTAAGTCTTCCCTGAAGACCACAAGTATCCTTCCTCTGGGCCTGTTGTAGTCAGAAAAGTATACTTGGTGCTTTTCCTCATCACCAAGTATGAAGGACATCGGTGTGATCACCTCTGATAGGAGGAGGGACAAATAAAAATGAACACCTATTTCTAGACAGGAGCAGTTTTGTACAAAAGTGTGTTTTGGAGTGACGTGTTTATTTGAGTGTCCAACCTTCACTCTTAAGTGGTTATTACATTTTTACATTCATGAACATCATAAAATGCACTGATTTCCAAAGCCCAGACACATATTATTACAGCAATTCTGTTATTGAGGTGAGAAAAATTGAGAAGGACTTTGCTGTACAACGGAATCTATTTCTGGGAACTGCTGAAACCAAACAAAAAAAAATTCATGGTGGGCCAGTTAGGGCTATTTTCTACTGACTGTCTCTGGGGACTCAAAGAGAATCCATTTGTTTGTTTGTTTGTTTC
>NW_026644716.1:0-161920 GCF_030020395.1 Manis pentadactyla
AATATACCTGCTTCAGGTGAGAATACCATCTGTCTGTTATTGCAGCACTATTTACAACCAAGGTATGGAAGCAACCTAAGTGGCCATCTGTAGATGAATGGATAGAGAAGAGGTGGCACATATACAAAATGTTACACTATTCAGCCATAAGAAGGAAACAAATCCTACCATTTGCTACAACATGGATGGAGCTGGAGGGTCTTATGCTCAGTGAAATAAGCCAGGCAGAGAAAGACAAGTACCAAATGACTTCCCTCATTTGTGGCGTATTAAATCAAAGCAAATCTGAAGGAACAAAACAGCAGCGGACTCACAGACCCCAAGAAGCGACTAGCGATTACCAAAGGGGAGGGGTATGGCAGGAAGAAGAGGATTCATGAAGGGGTATTATGATTGTGCACCTGGTGTGTGTGGGCTCACGGGGAAACAATGTAGCTCAGAGAAGACAAGTAGGGACTCCGTGGCGTCGTGCTCCGCTGATGGACAGCGACGGCAATGGGGTATAGGGGGGACTCGATAATATGGGTGAAGGTAGTACCCACATTGAAGGTTTCTTGTGAAACCTTCAGAGCAGTGTATATCAATGATACCTTAATGAAAAAGGAAAAAGGAAAAAAAAAAGTTCACATTATACCAATTGACCTTTATGAAAGACTTCAACGCTTTTCTTTCCCTTTTCCTTTTCTTTTTTCGCTGTCTCGCCAACGGGTGTCCTGCCGAGTACCTGGTGCCGGGGCGGCCGCGCTGGGCCAGCAGGCTGGGGGCGGGGGGGGCCCGGCCTGGGGGGGCCTGAGCCGCGAGCCCCGAGCTGCCAATCGCGCGCCGTCTCCCCGGCAACTTGGGAGCGCGCGCCGCCAGCGCACAATGCCCGCCACCTCTAGCCCAGGCGCTCAAGGGAAGGCAGGCAGTTTAGCGGAGAGAGCCGCGTTAGCCGCTCCGCCGCCGTACAGAGCTCGCTGATTTCCCGAATGGGAGGGGTTTGAGCAAGCTCTGCCCCCCGCAGCCCGCCCCCGTTCCGGAGGCCAGGAGCCGGCGCCCGGCCTTCCTCGGAAGCCCCGCCCGCCCCGCAAGCCCCGCCCCGCCGGCTCCCTCGGCCCGCCGGGATCGCATTCCCCCTTCAGTACCCACTCGTTTCCTCGTGTCCCCTCGGAGGCCTCATCGCCGGTAAGACACGCTGACCCTCCCCAGACCGAGGAGGACTTGACTTTGAAAGTCTTTTTTCTTAAGTCCTAAGTGGGTTCTGTGCCCTTTTCACCTCTTCAAACACCTTGGTGCGCGTCCACCTGCCTCCCTTTAGCCTTCGCTATGAGATGTGCTGCCAGAACTGTTGTCTTCTTTCAGTTCCTTTTTTGGGTCATTTTTCTATTCCTCTGATTTTTAATTTTTAACTTATTTTGGTATCATTAGTGTACAGTTACATGAGCAACACGGTGGTTACTAGACTCCCCCCATTATCAAGTCCCCCCCTCATACCCCGTTACAGTCACTGTCCATCAGCGTAGGGAGATGCTATAGAGTCACTACTTGTCTTCTCTGCGTGCTATACTGCCATGCCTCCCCGTGCCCACCCCCCCTACATCATGTATGTTGATCCTAATGCCCCTTATTCCCCTTCTCCCTCCTTTCGCACCCACCCTTCCCGTCCCTTTCCCTTTGGTATCTGTTAGTCCATTCTCGGGTTCGTGAGTCTGCTGCTGTTTCGTGCCTTCAGTTTTTTCTCCGTTCTTATGCTCCACAGACGAGTGAAACTACTTGATACTTGTCTTTCCCTGCCTGGCATATTTCACTGAGCATACTCTAGCCCCATCCACGTTATTGATAATCTTTCTTTCAGTTCCTAAAGCTCTGAACTTTAATACAGTATGACTTTAACAGAATACCTGGTAAATCACTTAAAATATACCTGCTTCAGGTGAGAATACCATCTGTCTGTTTATTGCAGCACTATTTACAACCAAGGTATGGAAGCAACCTAAGTGGCCATCTGTAGATGAATGGATAGAGAAGAGGTGGCACATATACAAAATGTTACACTATTCAGCCATAAGAAGGAAACAAATCCTACCATTTGCTACAACATGGATGGAGCTGGAGGGTCTTATGCTCAGTGAAATAAGCCAGGCAGAGAAAGACAAGTACCAAATGACTTCCCTCATTTGTGGCGTATTAAATCAAAGCAAATCTGAAGGAACAAAACAGCAGCGGACTCACAGACCCCAAGAAGCGACTAGCGATTACCAAAGGGGAGGGGTATGGCAGGAAGAAGAGGATTCATGAAGGGGTATTATGATTGGTGCACCTGGTGTGTGTGGGCTCACGGGGAAACAATGTAGCTCAGAGAAGACAAGTAGGGACTCCGTGGCGTCGTGCTCCGCTGATGGACAGCGACGGCAATGGGGTATAGGGGGGACTCGATAATATGGGTGAAGGTAGTACCCACATTGAAGGTTTCTTGTGAAACCTTCAGAGCAGTGTATATCAATGATACCTTAATGAAAAAGGAAAAAGGAAAAAAAAAAGTTCACATTATACCAATTGACCTTTATGAAAGACTTCAACGCTTTTCTTTCCCTTTTCCTTTTTCTTTTTCGCTGTCTCGCCAACGGGTGTCCTGCCGAGTACCTGGTGCCCGGGGCGGCCGCGCTGGGCCAGCAGGCTGGGGGCGGGGGGGGGCCCGGCCTGGGGGGGCCTGAGCCGCGAGCCCCGAGCTGCCAATCGCGCGCCGTCTCCCGGCAACTTGGGAGCGCGCGCCGCCAGCGCACAATGCCCGCCCACCTCTAGCCCAGGCGCTCAAGGGAAGGCAGGCAGTTTAGCGGAGAGAGCCGCGTTAGCCGCTCCGCCGCCGTACAGAGCTCGCTGATTTCCCGAATGGGAGGGGTTTTGAGCAAGCTCTGCCCCCCGCAGCCCGCCCCCGTTCCGGAGGCCAGGAGCCGGCGCCCGGCCTTCCTCGGAAGCCCCGCCCGCCCCGCAAGCCCCGCCCCGCCGGCTCCCTCGGCCCGCCGGGATCGCATTCCCCCTTCAGTACCCACTCGTTTCCTCGTGTCCCCTCGGAGGCCTCATCGCCGGTAAGACACGCTGACCCTCCCCAGACCGAGGAGGACTTGACTTTGAAAGTCTTTTTTCTTAAGTCCTAAGTGGGTTCTGTGCCCTTTTCACCTCTTCAAACACCTTGGTGCGCGTCCACCTGCCTCCCTTTAGCCTTCGCTATGAGATGTGCTGCCAGAACTGTTGTCTTCTTTCAGTTCCTTTTTTTGGGTCATTTTTCTATTCCTCTGATTTTTAATTTTTAACTTATTTTGGTATCATTAGTGTACAGTTACATGAGCAACACGGTGGTTACTAGACTCCCCCCATTATCAAGTCCCCCCCTCATACCCCGTTACAGTCACTGTCCATCAGCGTAGGGAGATGCTATAGAGTCACTACTTGTCTTCTCTGCGTGCTATACTGCCATGCCTCCCCGTGCCCACCCCCCCTCCATCATGTATGTTGATCCTAATGCCCCTTATTCCCCTTCTCCCTCCTTTCGCACCCACCCTTCCCGTCCCTTTCCCTTTGGTATCTGTTAGTCCATTCTCGGGTTCGTGAGTCTGCTGCTGTTTCGTGCCTTCAGTTTTTTCTCCGTTCTTATGCTCCACAGACGAGTGAAACTACTTGATACTTGTCTTTCCCTGCCTGGCATATTTCACTGAGCATACTCTAGCCCCATCCACGTTATTGATAATCTTTCTTTCAGTTCCTAAAGCTCTGAACTTTAATACAGTATGAGTTTAACAGAATACTTGGTAAATCACTTAAAATATACCTGCTTCAGGTGAGAATACCATCTGTCTGTTTATTGCAGCACTATTTACAACAACCAAGGTATGGAAGCAACCTAAGTGGCCATCTGTAGATGAATGGATAGAGAAGAGGTGGCACATATACAAAATGTTACACTATTCAGCCATAAGAAGGAAACAAATCCTACCATTTGCAACAACATGGATGGAGCTGGAGGGTCTTATGCTCAGTGAAATAAGCCAGGCGGAGAAAGACAAGTACCAAATGACTTCCCTCATTTGTGGCGTATTAAATCAAAGCAAATCTGAAGGAACAAAACAGCAGCGGACTCACAGACTCCAAGAAGCGACTAGCGATTACCAAAGGGGAGGGGTATGGCAGGGAGAAGAGGATTCATGAAGGGGTATTATGATTGGTGCACCTGGTGTGTGTGGGCTCACGGGGAAACAATGTAGCTCAGAGAAGACAAGTAGGGACTCCGTGGCGTCGTGCTCCGCTGATGGACAGCGACGGCAATGGGGTATAGGGGGGACTCGATAATATGGGTGAAGGTAGTACCCACATTGAAGGTTTCTTGTGAAACCTTCAGAGCAGTGTATATCAATGATACCTTAATGAAAAAGGAAAAAGGAAAAAAAAAAGTTCACATTATACCAATTGACCTTTATGAAAGACTTCAACGCTTTTCTATCCCTTTTCCTTTTTCTTTTTCGCTGTCTCGCCAACGGGTGTCCTGCCGAGTACCTGGTGCCCGGGGCGGCCGCGCTGGGCCAGCAGGCTGGGGGGGTGGGGGGGGGCCCGGCCTGAGGGGGGCCTGAGCCGCGAGCCCCGAGCTGCCAATCGCGCGCCGTCTCCCGGCAACTTGGGAGCGCGCGTCGCCAGCGCACAATGCCCGCCCACCTCTAGCCCAGGCGCTCAAGGGAAGGCAGGCAGTTTAGCGGAGAGAGCCGCGTTAGCCGCTCCGCCGCCGTACAGAGCTCGCTGATTTCCCGAATGGGAGGGGTTTTGAGCAAGCTCTGCCCCCCGCAGCCCGCCCCCGTTCCGGAGGCCAGGAGCCGGCGCCCCGTCTTCCTCGGAAGCCCCGCCCACCCCGCAAGCCCCGCCCCGCCGGCTCCCTCGGTCCGCCGGGATCGCATTCCCCCTTCAGTACCCACTCGTTTCCTCGGGTCCCCTCGGAGGCCTCATCGCCGGTAAGACACGCTGAACCTCCCCAGACCGAGGAGGACTTGACTTTGAAAGTCTTTTTTCTTAAGTCCTAAGTGGGTTCTGTGCCCTTTTCACCTCTTCAAACACCTTGGTGCTCGTCCACCTGCCTCCCTTTAGCCTTCGGTATGAGATGTGCTGCCAGAACTGTTGTCTTCTTTCAGTTCCTTTTTTTGGGTTATTTTTCTATTCGTCTGATTTTAATTTTTAACTTATTTTGGTATCACTAGTGTACAGTTACATGAGCAACACGGTGGTTACTAGACTCCCCCCATTATCAAGTCCCCCCCTCATACCCCGTTACAGTCACTGTCCATCAGCGTAGGGAGATGCTATAGAGTCACTACTTGTCTTCTCTGCGTGCTATACTGCCATGCCTCCCCGTGCCCACCCCCCCTACATCATGTATGTTGATCCTAATGCCCCTTATTCCTCTTCTCCCTCCCTTCGCACCCACCCATCCCAGTCCCTTTCCCTTTGGTATCTGTTAGTCCATTCTCGGGTTCGTGAGTCTGCTGCTGTTTCGTGCCTTCAGTTTTTTCTCCGTTCTTATGCTCCACAGATGAGTGAAACTACTTGATACTTGTCTTTCCCTGCCTGGCATATTTCACTGAGCATACTCTAGCCCCATCCACGTTATTGATAATCTTTCTTTCAGTTCCTAAAGCTCTGAACTTTAATACAGTATGACTTTAACAGAATACCTGGTAAATCACTTAAAATATACCTGCTTCAGGTGAGAATACCATCTGTCTGTTTATTGCAGCACTATTTACAACCAAGGTATGGAAGCAACCTAAGTGGCCATCTGTAGATGAATGGATAGAGAAGAGGTGGCACATATACAAAATGTTACACTATTCAGCCATAAGAAGGAAACAAATCCTACCATTTGCTACAACATGGATGGAGCTGGAGGGTCTTATGCTCAGTGAAATAAGCCAGGCAGAGAAAGACAAGTACCAAATGACTTCCCTCATTTGTGGCGTATTAAATCAAAGCAAATCTGAAGGAACAAAACAGCAGCGGACTCACAGACCCCAAGAAGCGACTAGCGATTACCAAAGGGGAGGGGTATGGCAGGAAGAAGAGGATTCATGAAGGGGTATTATGATTGGTGCACCTGGTGTGTGTGGGCTCACGGGGAAACAATGTAGCTCAGAGAAGACAAGTAGGGACTCCGTGGCGTCGTGCTCCGCTGATGGACAGCGACGGCAATGGGGTATAGGGGGGACTCGATAATATGGGTGAAGGTAGTACCCACATTGAAGGTTTCTTGTGAAACCTTCAGAGCAGTGTATATCAATGATACCTTAAGGAAAAAGGAAAAAGGAAAAAAAAAAGTTCACATTATACCAATTGACCTTTATGAAAGACTTCAACGCTTTTCTTTCCCTTTTCCTTTTTCTTTTTCGCTGTCTCGCCAACGGGTGTCCTGCCGAGTACCTGGTGCCCGGGGCGGCCGCGCTGGGCCAGCAGGCTGGGGGCGGGGGGGGGCCCGGCCTGGGGGGGCCTGAGCCGCGAGCCCCGAGCTGCCAATCGCGCGCCGTCTCCCGGCAACTTGGGAGCGCGCGCCGCCAGCGCACAATGCCCGCCCACCTCTAGCCCAGGCGCTCAAGGGAAGGCAGGCAGTTTAGCGGAGAGAGCCGCGTTAGCCGCTCCGCCGCCGTACAGAGCTCGCTGATTTCCCGAATGGGAGGGGTTTTGAGCAAGCTCTGCCCCCCGCAGCCCGCCCCCGTTCCGGAGGCCAGGAGCCGGCGCCCGGCCTTCCTCGGAAGCCCCGCCCGCCCCGCAAGCCCCGCCCCGCCGGCTCCCTCGGCCCGCCGGGATCGCATTCCCCCTTCAGTACCCACTCGTTTCCTCGTGTCCCCTCGGAGGCCTCATCGCCGGTAAGACACGCTGACCCTCCCCAGACCGAGGAGGACTTGACTTTGAAAGTCTTTTTTCTTAAGTCCTAAGTGGGTTCTGTGCCCTTTTCACCTCTTCAAACACCTTGGTGCGCGTCCACCTGCCTCCCTTTAGCCTTCGCTATGAGATGTGCTGCCAGAACTGTTGTCTTCTTTCAGTTCCTTTTTTTGGGTCATTTTTCTATTCCTCTGATTTTTAATTTTTAACTTTTTTTGGTATCACTAGTGTACAGTTACATGAGCAACACGGTGGTTACTAGACTCCCCCCATTATCAAGTCCCCCCCTCATACCCCGTTACAGTCACTGTCCATCAGCGTAGGGAGATGCTATAGAGTCACTACTTGTCTTCTCTGCGTGCTATACTGCCATGCCTCCCCGTGCCCACCCCCCCTACATCATGTATGTTGATCCTAATGCCCCTTATTCCCCTTCTCCCTCCTTTCGCACCCACCCTTCCCGTCCCTTTCCCTTTGGTATCTGTTAGTCCATTCTCGGGTTCGTGAGTCTGCTGCTGTTTCGTGCCTTCAGTTTTTTCTCCGTTCTTATGCTCCACAGATGAGTGAAACTACTTGATACTTGTCTTTCCCTGCCTGGCATATTTCACTGAGCATACTCTAGCCCCATCCACGTTATTGATAATCTTTCTTTCAGTTCCTAAAGCTCTGAACTTTAATACAGTATGACTTTAACAGAATACCTGGTAAATCACTTAAAATATACCTGCTTCAGGTGAGAATACCATCTGTCTGTTTATTGCAGCACTATTTACAACCAAGGTATGGAAGCAACCTAAGTGGCCATCTGTAGATGAATGGATAGAGAAGAGGTGGCACATATACAAAATGTTACACTATTCAGCCATAAGAAGGAAACAAATCCTACCATTTGCTACAACATGGATGGAGCTGGAGGGTCTTATGCTCAGTGAAATAAGCCAGGCAGAGAAAGACAAGTACCAAATGACTTCCCTCATTTGTGGCGTATTAAATCAAAGCAAATCTGAAGGAACAAAACAGCAGCGGACTCACAGACCCCAAGAAGCGACTAGCGATTACCAAAGGGGAGGGGTATGGCAGGAAGAAGAGGATTCATGAAGGGGTATTATGATTGGTGCACCTGGTGTGTGTGGGCTCACGGGGAAACAATGTAGCTCAGAGAAGACAAGTAGGGACTCCGTGGCGTCGTGCTCCGCTGATGGACAGCGACGGCAATGGGGTATAGGGGGGACTCGATAATATGGGTGAAGGTAGTACCCACATTGAAGGTTTCTTGTGAAACCTTCAGAGCAGTGTATATCAATGATACCTTAAGGAAAAAGGAAAAAGGAAAAAAAAAAGTTCACATTATACCAATTGACCTTTATGAAAGACTTCAACGCTTTTCTTTCCCTTTTCCTTTTTCTTTTTCGCTGTCTCGCCAACGGGTGTCCTGCCGAGTACCTGGTGCCCGGGGCGGCCGCGCTGGGCCAGCAGGCTGGGGGCGGGGGGAGGGCCCGGCCTGGGGGGGCCTGAGCCGCGAGCCCCGAGCTGCCAATCGCGCGCCGTCTCCCGGCAACTTGGGAGCGCGCGCCGCCAGCGCACAATGCCCGCCCACCTCTAGCCCAGGCGCTCAAGGGAAGGCAGGCAGTTTAGCGGAGAGAGCCGCGTTAGCCGCTCCGCCGCCGTACAGAGCTCGCTGATTTCCCGAATGGGAGGGGTTTTGAGCAAGCTCTGCCCCCCGCAGCCCGCCCCCGTTCCGGAGGCCAGGAGCCGGCGCCCGGCCTTCCTCGGAAGCCCCGCCCGCCCCGCAAGCCCCGCCCCGCCGGCTCCCTCGGCCCGCCGGGATCGCATTCCCCCTTCAGTACCCACTCGTTTCCTCGTGTCCCCTCGGAGGCCTCATCGCCGGTAAGACACGCTGACCCTCCCCAGACCGAGGAGGACTTGACTTTGAAAGTCTTTTTTCTTAAGTCCTAAGTGGGTTCTGTGCCCTTTTCACCTCTTCAAACACCTTGGTGCGCGTCCACCTGCCTCCCTTTAGCCTTCGCTATGAGATGTGCTGCCAGAACTGTTGTCTTCTTTCAGTTCCTTTTTTTGGGTTATTTTTCTATTCGTCTGATTTTAATTTTTAACTTATTTTGGTATCACTAGTGTACAGTTACATGAGCAACACGGTGGTTACTAGACTCCCCCCATTATCAAGTCCCCCCCTCATACCCCGTTACAGTCACTGTCCATCAGCGTAGGGAGATGCTATAGAGTCACTACTTGTCTTCTCTGCGTGCTATACTGCCATGCCTCCCCGTGCCCACCCCCCCTACATCATGTATGTTGATCCTAATGCCCCTTATTCCTCTTCTCCCTCCCTTCGCACCCACCCATCCCAGTCCCTTTCCCTTTGGTATCTGTTAGTCCATTCTCGGGTTCGTGAGTCTGCTGCTGTTTCGTGCCTTCAGTTTTTTCTCCGTTCTTATGCTCCACAGATGAGTGAAACTACTTGATACTTGTCTTTCCCTGCCTGGCATATTTCACTGAGCATACTCTAGCCCCATCCACGTTATTGATAATCTTTCTTTCAGTTCCTAAAGCTCTGAACTTTAATACAGTATGACTTTAACAGAATACCTGGTAAATCACTTAAAATATACCTGCTTCAGGTGAGAATACCATCTGTCTGTTTATTGCAGCACTATTTACAACCAAGGTATGGAAGCAACCTAAGTGGCCATCTGTAGATGAATGGATAGAGAAGAGGTGGCACATATACAAAATGTTACACTATTCAGCCATAAGAAGGAAACAAATCCTACCATTTGCTACAACATGGATGGAGCTGGAGGGTCTTATGCTCAGTGAAATAAGCCAGGCAGAGAAAGACAAGTACCAAATGACTTCCCTCATTTGTGGCGTATTAAATCAAAGCAAATCTGAAGGAACAAAACAGCAGCGGACTCACAGACCCCAAGAAGCGACTAGCGATTACCAAAGGGGAGGGGTATGGCAGGAAGAAGAGGATTCATGAAGGGGTATTATGATTGGTGCACCTGGTGTGTGTGGGCTCACGGGGAAACAATGTAGCTCAGAGAAGACAAGTAGGGACTCCGTGGCGTCGTGCTCCGCTGATGGACAGCGACGGCAATGGGGTATAGGGGGGACTCGATAATATGGGTGAAGGTAGTACCCACATTGAAGGTTTCTTGTGAAACCTTCAGAGCAGTGTATATCAATGATACCTTAAGGAAAAAGGAAAAAGGAAAAAAAAAGTTCACATTATACCAATTGACCTTTATGAAAGACTTCAACGCTTTTCTTTCCCTTTTCCTTTTTCTTTTTCGCTGTCTCGCCAACGGGTGTCCTGCCGAGTACCTGGTGCCCGGGGCGGCCGCGCTGGGCCAGCAGGCTGGGGGCGGGGGGGGGCCCGGCCTGGGGGGGCCTGAGCCGCGAGCCCCGAGCTGCCAATCGCGCGCCGTCTCCCGGCAACTTGGGAGCGCGCGCCGCCAGCGCACAATGCCCGCCCACCTCTAGCCCAGGCGCTCAAGGGAAGGCAGGCAGTTTAGCGGAGAGAGCCGCGTTAGCCGCTCCGCCGCCGTACAGAGCTCGCTGATTTCCCGAATGGGAGGGGTTTTGAGCAAGCTCTGCCCCCCCGCAGCCCGCCCCCGTTCCGGAGGCCAGGAGCCGGCGCCCGGCCTTCCTCGGAAGCCCCGCCCGCCCCGCAAGCCCCGCCCCGCCGGCTCCCTCGGCCCGCCGGGATCGCATTCCCCCTTCAGTACCCACTCGTTTCCTCGGGTCCCCTCGGAGGCCTCATCGCCGGTAAGACACACTGAACCTCCCCAGACCGAGGAGGACTTGACTTTGAAAGTCTTTTTTCTTAAGTCCTAAGTGGGTTCTGTGCCCTTTTCACCTCTTCAAACACCTTGGTGCGCGTCCACCTGCCTCCCTTTAGCCTTCGCTATGAGATGTGCTGCCAGAACTGTTGTCTTCTTTCAGTTCCTTTTTTTGGGTCATTTTTCTATTCCTCTGATTTTTAATTTTTAACTTTTTTTAGTATCACTAGTGTACAGTTACATGAGCAACACGGTGGTTACTAGACTCCCCCCATTATCAAGTCCCCCCCTCATACCCCGTTACAGTCACTGTCCATCAGCGTAGGGAGATGCTATAGAGTCACTACTTGTCTTCTCTGCGTGCTATACTGCCATGCCTCCCCGTGCCCACCCCCCCTACATCATGTATGTTGATCCTAATGCCCCTTATTCCTCTTCTCCCTCCCTTCGCACCCACCCATCCCAGTCCCTTTCCCTTTGGTATCTGTTAGTCCATTCTCGGGTTCGTGAGTCTGCTGCTGTTTCGTGCCTTCAGTTTTTTCTCCGTTCTTATGCTCCACAGATGAGTGAAACTACTTGATACTTGTCTTTCCCTGCCTGGCATATTTCACTGAGCATACTCTAGCCCCATCCACGTTATTGATAATCTTTCTTTCAGTTCCTAAAGCTCTGAACTTTAATACAGTATGACTTTAACAGAATACCTGGTAAATCACTTAAAATATACCTGCTTCAGGTGAGAATACCATCTGTCTGTTTATTGCAGCACTATTTACAACCAAGGTATGGAAGCAACCTGAGTGGCCATCTGTAGATGAATGGATAGAGAAGAGGTGGCACATATACAAAATGTTACACTATTCAGCCATAAGAAGGAAACAAATCCTACCATTTGCTACAACATGGATGGAGCTGGAGGGTCTTATGCTCAGTGAAATAAGCCAGGCAGAGAAAGACAAGTACCAAATGACTTCCCTCATTTGTGGCGTATTAAATCAAAGCAAATCTGAAGGAACAAAACAGCAGCGGACTCACAGACCCCAAGAAGCGACTAGCGATTACCAAAGGGGAGGGGTATGGCAGGAAGAAGAGGATTCATGAAGGGGTATTATGATTGGTGCACCTGGTGTGTGTGGGCTCACGGGGAAACAATGTAGCTCAGAGAAGACAAGTAGGGACTCCGTGGCGTCGTGCTCCGCTGATGGACAGCGACGGCAATGGGGTATAGGGGGGACTCGATAATATGGGTGAAGGTAGTACCCACATTGAAGGTTTCTTGTGAAACCTTCAGAGCAGTGTATATCAATGATACCTTAATGAAAAAGGAAAAAGGAAAAAAAAAAGTTCACATTATACCAATTGACCTTTATGAAAGACTTCAACGCTTTTCTATCCCTTTTCCTTTTTCTTTTTCGCTGTCTCGCCAACGGGTGTCCTGCCGAGTACCTGGTGCCCGGGGCGGCCGCGCTGGGCCAGCAGGCTGGGGGCGGGGGGGGGCCCGGCCTGGGGGGGCCTGAGCCGCGAGCCGCGAGCCCCGAGCTGCCAATCGCGCGCCGTCTCCCGGCAACTTGGGAGCGCGCGTCGCCAGCGCACAATGCCCGCCCACCTCTAGCCCAGGCGCTCAAGGGAAGGCAGGCAGTTTAGCGGAGAGAGCCGCGTTAGCCGCTCCGCCGCCGTACAGAGCTCGCTGATTTCCCGAATGGGAGGGGTTTTGAGCAAGCTCTGCCCCCCGCAGCCCGCCCCCGTTCCGGAGGCCAGGAGCCGGCGCCCGGCCTTCCTCGGAAGCCCCGCCCGCCCCGCAAGCCCCGCCCCGCCGGCTCCCTCGGCCCGCCGGGATCGCATTCCCCCTTCAGTACCCACTCGTTTCCTCGGGTCCCCTCGGAGGCCTCATCGCCGGTAAGACACGCTGACCCTCCCCAGACCGAGGAGGACTTGACTTTGAAAGTCTTTTTTCTTAAGTCCTAAGTGGGTTCTGTGCCCTTTTCACATCTTCAAACACCTTGGTGCGCGCCCACCTGCCTCCCTTTAGCCTTCGGTATGAGATGTGCTGCCAGAACTGTTGTCTTCTTTCAGTTCCTTTTTTGGGGTCATTTTTCTATTCCTCTGATTTTAATTTTTAACTTATTTTGGTATCACTAGTGTACAGTTACATGAGCAACACGGTGGTTACTAGACTCCCCCCATTATCAAGTCCCCCCCTCATACCCCGTTACAGTCACTGTCCATCAGCGTAGGGAGATGCTATAGAGTCACTACTTGTCTTCTCTGCGTGCTATACTGCCATGCCTCCCCGTGCCCACCCCCCCTACATCATGTATGTTGATCCTAATGCCCCTTATTCCCCTTCTCCCTCCTTTCGCACCCACCCATCCCAGTCCCTTTCCCTTTGGTATCTGTTAGTCCATTCTCGGGTTCGTGAGTCTGCTGCTGTTTCGTGCCTTCAGTTTTTTCTCCGTTCTTATGCTCCACAGATGAGTGAAACTACTTGATACTTGTCTTTCCCTGCCTGGCATATTTCACTGAGCATACTCTAGCCCCATCCACGTTATTGATAATCTTTCTTTCAGTTCCTAAAGCTCTGAACTTTAATACAGTATGACTTTAACAGAATACCTGGTAAATCACTTAAAATATACCTGCTTCAGGTGAGAATACCATCTGTCTGTTTATTGCAGCACTATTTACAACCAAGGTATGGAAGCAACCTAAGTGGCCATCTGTAGATGAATGGATAGAGAAGAGGTGGCACATATACAAAATGTTACACTATTCAGCCATAAGAAGGAAACAAATCCTACCATTTGCTACAACATGGATGGAGCTGGAGGGTCTTATGCTCAGTGAAATAAGCCAGGCAGAGAAAGACAAGTACCAAATGACTTCCCTCATTTGTGGCGTATTAAATCAAAGCAAATCTGAAGGAACAAAACAGCAGCGGACTCACAGACCCCAAGAAGCGACTAGCGATTACCAAAGGGGAGGGGTATGGCAGGAAGAAGAGGATTCATGAAGGGGTATTATGATTGGTGCACCTGGTGTGTGTGGGCTCACGGGGAAACAATGTAGCTCAGAGAAGACAAGTAGGGACTCCGTGGCGTCGTGCTCCGCTGATGGACAGCGACGGCAATGGGGTATAGGGGGGACTCGATAATATGGGTGAAGGTAGTACCCACATTGAAGGTTTCTTGTGAAACTTTCAGAGCAGTGTATATCAATGATACCTTAAGGAAAAAGGAAAAAGGAAAAAAAAAAGTTCACATTATACCAATTGACCTTTATGAAAGACTTCAACGCTTTTCTTTCCCTTTTCCTTTTTCTTTTTCGCTGTCTCGCCAACGGGTGTCCTGCCGAGTACCTGGTGCCCGGGGCGGCCGCGCTGGGCCAGCAGGCTGGGGGCGGGGGGGGGCCCGGCCTGGGGGGGCCTGAGCCGCGAGCCCCGAGCTGCCAATCGCGCGCCGTCTCCCGGCAACTTGGGAGCGCGCGCCGCCAGCGCACAATGCCCGCCCACCTCTAGCCCAGGCGCTCAAGGGAAGGCAGGCAGTTTAGCGGAGAGAGCCGCGTTAGCCGCTCCGCCGCCGTACAGAGCTCGCTGATTTCCCGAATGGGAGGGGTTTTGAGCAAGCTCTGCCCCCCGCAGCCCGCCCCCGTTCCGGAGGCCAGGAGCCGGCGCCCGGCCTTCCTCGGAAGCCCCGCCCGCCCCGCAAGCCCCGCCCCGCCGGCTCCCTCGGCCCGCCGGGATCGCATTCCCCCTTCAGTACCCACTCGTTTCCTCGTGTCCCCTCGGAGGCCTCATCGCCGGTAAGACACGCTGACCCTCCCCAGACCGAGGAGGACTTGACTTTGAAAGTCTTTTTTCTTAAGTCCTAAGTGGGTTCTGTGCCCTTTTCACCTCTTCAAACACCTTGGTGCGCGTCCACCTGCCTCCCTTTAGCCTTCGCTATGAGATGTGCTGCCAGAACTGTTGTCTTCTTTCAGTTCCTTTTTTTGGGTCATTTTTCTATTCCTCTGATTTTTAATTTTTAACTTTTTTTGGTATCACTAGTGTACAGTTACATGAGCAACACGGTGGTTACTAGACTCCCCCCATTATCAAGTCCCCCCCTCATACCCCGTTACAGTCACTGTCCATCAGCGTAGGGAGATGCTATAGAGTCACTACTTGTCTTCTCTGCGTGCTATACTGCCATGCCTCCCCGTGCCCACCCCCCCTACATCATGTATGTTGATCCTAATGCCCCTTATTCCTCTTCTCCCTCCCTTCGCACCCACCCTTCCCAGTCCCTTTCCCTTTGGTATCTGTTAGTCCATTCTCGGGTTCGTGAGTCTGCTGCTGTTTCGTGCCTTCAGTTTTTTCTCCGTTCTTATGCTCCACAGATGAGTGAAACTACTTGATACTTGTCTTTCCCTGCCTGGCATATTTCACTGAGCATACTCTAGCCCCATCCACGTTATTGATAATCTTTCTTTCAGTTCCTAAAGCTCTGAACTTTAATACAGTATGAGTTTAACAGAATACTTGGTAAATCACTTAAAATATACCTGCTTCAGGTGAGAATACCATCTGTCTGTTTATTGCAGCACTATTTACAACAACCAAGGTATGGAAGCAACCTAAGTGGCCATCTGTAGATGAATGGATAGAGAAGAGGTGGCACATATACAAAATGTTACACTATTCAGCCATAAGAAGGAAACAAATCCTACCATTTGCAACAACATGGATGGAGCTGGAGGGTCTTATGCTCAGTGAAATAAGCCAGGCGGAGAAAGACAAGTACCAAATGACTTCCCTCATTTGTGGCGTATTAAATCAAAGCAAATCTGAAGGAACAAAACAGCAGCGGACTCACAGACTCCAAGAAGCGACTAGCGATTACCAAAGGGGAGGGGTATGGCAGGGAGAAGAGGATTCATGAAGGGGTATTATGATTGGTGCACCTGGTGTGTGTGGGCTCACGGGGAAACAATGTAGCTCAGAGAAGACAAGTAGGGACTCCGTGGCGTCGTGCTCCGCTGATGGACAGCGACGGCAATGGGGTATAGGGGGGACTCGATAATATGGGTGAAGGTAGTACCCACATTGAAGGTTTCTTGTGAAACCTTCAGAGCAGTGTATATCAATGATACCTTAATGAAAAAGGAAAAAGGAAAAAAAAAAGTTCACATTATACCAATTGACCTTTATGAAAGACTTCAACGCTTTTCTTTCCCTTTTCCTTTTTCTTTTTCGCTGTCTCGCCAACGGGTGTCCTGCCGAGTACCTGGTGCCCGGGGCGGCCGCGCTGGGCCAGCAGGCTGGGGGGGTGGGGGGGGCCCGGCCTGGGGGGGGCCTGAGCCGCGAGCCCCGAGCTGCCAATCGCGCGCCGTCTCCCGGCAACTTGGGAGCGCGCGTCGCCAGCGCACAATGCCCGCCCACCTCTAGCCCAGGCGCTCAAGGGAAGGCAGGCAGTTTAGCGGAGAGAGCCGCGTTAGCCGCTCCGCCGCCGTA
Source organism: Manis pentadactyla (assembly GCF_030020395.1). Lineage (NCBI taxonomy): Eukaryota > Metazoa > Chordata > Mammalia > Pholidota > Manidae > Manis > Manis pentadactyla. The sequence continues at coordinate 16,183 of NW_026644716.1, forward strand.
CAGAGCTCGCTGATTTCCCGAATGGGAGGGGTTTTGAGCAAGCTCTGCCCCCCGCAGCCCGCCCCCGTTCCGGAGGCCAGGAGCCGGCGCCCCGTCTTCCTCGGAAGCCCCGCCCGCCCCGCAAGCCCCGCCCCGCCGGCTCCCTCGGTCCGCCGGGATCGCATTCCCCCTTCAGTACCCACTCGTTTCCTCGGGTCCCCTCGGAGGCCTCATCGCCGGTAAGACACGCTGAACCTCCCCAGACCGAGGAGGACTTGACTTTGAAAGTCTTTTTTCTTAAGTCCTAAGTGGGTTCTGTGCCCTTTTCACCTCTTCAAACACCTTGGTGCTCGTCCACCTGCCTCCCTTTAGCCTTCGGTATGAGATGTGCTGCCAGAACTGTTGTCTTCTTTCAGTTCCTTTTTTTGGGTTATTTTTCTATTCGTCTGATTTTAATTTTTAACTTATTTTGGTATCACTAGTGTACAGTTACATGAGCAACACGGTGGTTACTAGACTCCCCCCATTATCAAGTCCCCCCCTCATACCCCGTTACAGTCACTGTCCATCAGCGTAGGGAGATGCTATAGAGTCACTACTTGTCTTCTCTGCGTGCTATACTGCCATGCCTCCCCGTGCCCACCCCCCCTACATCATGTATGTTGATCCTAATGCCCCTTATTCCTCTTCTCCCTCCCTTCGCACCCACCCATCCCAGTCCCTTTCCCTTTGGTATCTGTTAGTCCATTCTCGGGTTCGTGAGTCTGCTGCTGTTTCGTGCCTTCAGTTTTTTCTCCGTTCTTATGCTCCACAGATGAGTGAAACTACTTGATACTTGTCTTTCCCTGCCTGGCATATTTCACTGAGCATACTCTAGCCCCATCCACGTTATTGATAATCTTTCTTTCAGTTCCTAAAGCTCTGAACTTTAATACAGTATGACTTTAACAGAATACCTGGTAAATCACTTAAAATATACCTGCTTCAGGTGAGAATACCATCTGTCTGTTTATTGCAGCACTATTTACAACCAAGGTATGGAAGCAACCTAAGTGGCCATCTGTAGATGAATGGATAGAGAAGAGGTGGCACATATACAAAATGTTACACTATTCAGCCATAAGAAGGAAACAAATCCTACCATTTGCTACAACATGGATGGAGCTGGAGGGTCTTATGCTCAGTGAAATAAGCCAGGCAGAGAAAGACAAGTACCAAATGACTTCCCTCATTTGTGGCGTATTAAATCAAAGCAAATCTGAAGGAACAAAACAGCAGCGGACTCACAGACCCCAAGAAGCGACTAGCGATTACCAAAGGGGAGGGGTATGGCAGGAAGAAGAGGATTCATGAAGGGGTATTATGATTGGTGCACCTGGTGTGTGTGGGCTCACGGGGAAACAATGTAGCTCAGAGAAGACAAGTAGGGACTCCGTGGCGTCGTGCTCCGCTGATGGACAGCGACGGCAATGGGGTATAGGGGGGACTCGATAATATGGGTGAAGGTAGTACCCACATTGAAGGTTTCTTGTGAAACCTTCAGAGCAGTGTATATCAATGATACCTTAAGGAAAAAGGAAAAAGGAAAAAAAAAAGTTCACATTATACCAATTGACCTTTATGAAAGACTTCAACGCTTTTCTTTCCCTTTTCCTTTTTCTTTTTCGCTGTCTCGCCAACGGGTGTCCTGCCGAGTACCTGGTGCCCGGGGCGGCCGCGCTGGGCCAGCAGGCTGGGGGCGGGGGGGGGCCCGGCCTGGGGGGGCCTGAGCCGCGAGCCCCGAGCTGCCAATCGCGCGCCGTCTCCCGGCAACTTGGGAGCGCGCGCCGCCAGCGCACAATGCCCGCCCACCTCTAGCCCAGGCGCTCAAGGGAAGGCAGGCAGTTTAGCGGAGAGAGCCGCGTTAGCCGCTCCGCCGCCGTACAGAGCTCGCTGATTTCCCGAATGGGAGGGGTTTTGAGCAAGCTCTGCCCCCCGCAGCCCGCCCCCGTTCCGGAGGCCAGGAGCCGGCGCCCGGCCTTCCTCGGAAGCCCCGCCCGCCCCGCAAGCCCCGCCCCGCCGGCTCCCTCGGCCCGCCGGGATCGCATTCCCCCTTCAGTACCCACTCGTTTCCTCGTGTCCCCTCGGAGGCCTCATCGCCGGTAAGACACGCTGACCCTCCCCAGACCGAGGAGGACTTGACTTTGAAAGTCTTTTTTCTTAAGTCCTAAGTGGGTTCTGTGCCCTTTTCACCTCTTCAAACACCTTGGTGCGCGTCCACCTGCCTCCCTTTAGCCTTCGCTATGAGATGTGCTGCCAGAACTGTTGTCTTCTTTCAGTTCCTTTTTTTGGGTCATTTTTCTATTCCTCTGATTTTTAATTTTTAACTTTTTTTGGTATCACTAGTGTACAGTTACATGAGCAACACGGTGGTTACTAGACTCCCCCCATTATCAAGTCCCCCCCTCATACCCCGTTACAGTCACTGTCCATCAGCGTAGGGAGATGCTATAGAGTCACTACTTGTCTTCTCTGCGTGCTATACTGCCATGCCTCCCCGTGCCCACCCCCCCTACATCATGTATGTTGATCCTAATGCCCCTTATTCCTCTTCTCCCTCCCTTCGCACCCACCCTTCCCAGTCCCTTTCCCTTTGGTATCTGTTAGTCCATTCTCGGGTTCGTGAGTCTGCTGCTGTTTCGTGCCTTCAGTTTTTTCTCCGTTCTTATGCTCCACAGATGAGTGAAACTACTTGATACTTGTCTTTCCCTGCCTGGCATATTTCACTGAGCATACTCTAGCCCCATCCACGTTATTGATAATCTTTCTTTCAGTTCCTAAAGCTCTGAACTTTAATACAGTATGAGTTTAACAGAATACTTGGTAAATCACTTAAAATATACCTGCTTCAGGTGAGAATACCATCTGTCTGTTTATTGCAGCACTATTTACAACAACCAAGGTATGGAAGCAACCTAAGTGGCCATCTGTAGATGAATGGATAGAGAAGAGGTGGCACATATACAAAATGTTACACTATTCAGCCATAAGAAGGAAACAAATCCTACCATTTGCAACAACATGGATGGAGCTGGAGGGTCTTATGCTCAGTGAAATAAGCCAGGCGGAGAAAGACAAGTACCAAATGACTTCCCTCATTTGTGGCGTATTAAATCAAAGCAAATCTGAAGGAACAAAACAGCAGCGGACTCACAGACTCCAAGAAGCGACTAGCGATTACCAAAGGGGAGGGGTATGGCAGGGAGAAGAGGATTCATGAAGGGGTATTATGATTGGTGCACCTGGTGTGTGTGGGCTCACGGGGAAACAATGTAGCTCAGAGAAGACAAGTAGGGACTCCGTGGCGTCGTGCTCCGCTGATGGACAGCGACGGCAATGGGGTATAGGGGGGACTCGATAATATGGGTGAAGGTAGTACCCACATTGAAGGTTTCTTGTGAAACCTTCAGAGCAGTGTATATCAATGATACCTTAATGAAAAAGGAAAAAGGAAAAAAAAAAGTTCACATTATACCAATTGACCTTTATGAAAGACTTCAACGCTTTTCTATCCCTTTTCCTTTTTCTTTTTCGCTGTCTCGCCAACGGGTGTCCTGCCGAGTACCTGGTGCCCGGGGCGGCCGCGCTGGGCCAGCAGGCTGGGGGGGTGGGGGGGGCCCGGCCTGGGGGGGGCCTGAGCCGCGAGCCCCGAGCTGCCAATCGCGCGCCGTCTCCCGGCAACTTGGGAGCGCGCGTCGCCAGCGCACAATGCCCGCCCACCTCTAGCCCAGGCGCTCAAGGGAAGGCAGGCAGTTTAGCGGAGAGAGCCGCGTTAGCCGCTCCGCCGCCGTACAGAGCTCGCTGATTTCCCGAATGGGAGGGGTTTTGAGCAAGCTCTGCCCCCCGCAGCCCGCCCCCGTTCCGGAGGCCAGGAGCCGGCGCCCCGTCTTCCTCGGAAGCCCCGCCCGCCCCGCAAGCCCCGCCCCGCCGGCTCCCTCGGTCCGCCGGGATCGCATTCCCCCTTCAGTACCCACTCGTTTCCTCGGGTCCCCTCGGAGGCCTCATCGCCGGTAAGACACGCTGAACCTCCCCAGACCGAGGAGGACTTGACTTTGAAAGTCTTTTTTCTTAAGTCCTAAGTGGGTTCTGTGCCCTTTTCACCTCTTCAAACACCTTGGTGCTCGTCCACCTGCCTCCCTTTAGCCTTCGGTATGAGATGTGCTGCCAGAACTGTTGTCTTCTTTCAGTTCCTTTTTTTGGGTTATTTTTCTATTCGTCTGATTTTAATTTTTAACTTATTTTGGTATCACTAGTGTACAGTTACATGAGCAACACGGTGGTTACTAGACTCCCCCCATTATCAAGTCCCCCCCTCATACCCCGTTACAGTCACTGTCCATCAGCGTAGGGAGATGCTATAGAGTCACTACTTGTCTTCTCTGCGTGCTATACTGCCATGCCTCCCCGTGCCCACCCCCCCTACATCATGTATGTTGATCCTAATGCCCCTTATTCCTCTTCTCCCTCCCTTCGCACCCACCCATCCCAGTCCCTTTCCCTTTGGTATCTGTTAGTCCATTCTCGGGTTCGTGAGTCTGCTGCTGTTTCGTGCCTTCAGTTTTTTCTCCGTTCTTATGCTCCACAGATGAGTGAAACTACTTGATACTTGTCTTTCCCTGCCTGGCATATTTCACTGAGCATACTCTAGCCCCATCCACGTTATTGATAATCTTTCTTTCAGTTCCTAAAGCTCTGAACTTTAATACAGTATGACTTTAACAGAATACCTGGTAAATCACTTAAAATATACCTGCTTCAGGTGAGAATACCATCTGTCTGTTTATTGCAGCACTATTTACAACCAAGGTATGGAAGCAACCTAAGTGGCCATCTGTAGATGAATGGATAGAGAAGAGGTGGCACATATACAAAATGTTACACTATTCAGCCATAAGAAGGAAACAAATCCTACCATTTGCTACAACATGGATGGAGCTGGAGGGTCTTATGCTCAGTGAAATAAGCCAGGCAGAGAAAGACAAGTACCAAATGACTTCCCTCATTTGTGGCGTATTAAATCAAAGCAAATCTGAAGGAACAAAACAGCAGCGGACTCACAGACCCCAAGAAGCGACTAGCGATTACCAAAGGGGAGGGGTATGGCAGGAAGAAGAGGATTCATGAAGGGGTATTATGATTGGTGCACCTGGTGTGTGTGGGCTCACGGGGAAACAATGTAGCTCAGAGAAGACAAGTAGGGACTCCGTGGCGTCGTGCTCCGCTGATGGACAGCGACGGCAATGGGGTATAGGGGGGACTCGATAATATGGGTGAAGGTAGTACCCACATTGAAGGTTTCTTGTGAAACCTTCAGAGCAGTGTATATCAATGATACCTTAAGGAAAAAGGAAAAAGGAAAAAAAAAAGTTCACATTATACCAATTGACCTTTATGAAAGACTTCAACGCTTTTCTTTCCCTTTTCCTTTTTCTTTTTCGCTGTCTCGCCAACGGGTGTCCTGCCGAGTACCTGGTGCCCGGGGCGGCCGCGCTGGGCCAGCAGGCTGGGGGCGGGGGGGGGCCCGGCCTGGGGGGGCCTGAGCCGCGAGCCCCGAGCTGCCAATCGCGCGCCGTCTCCCGGCAACTTGGGAGCGCGCGCCGCCAGCGCACAATGCCCGCCCACCTCTAGCCCAGGCGCTCAAGGGAAGGCAGGCAGTTTAGCGGAGAGAGCCGCGTTAGCCGCTCCGCCGCCGTACAGAGCTCGCTGATTTCCCGAATGGGAGGGGTTTTGAGCAAGCTCTGCCCCCCGCAGCCCGCCCCCGTTCCGGAGGCCAGGAGCCGGCGCCCGGCCTTCCTCGGAAGCCCCGCCCGCCCCGCAAGCCCCGCCCCGCCGGCTCCCTCGGTCCGCCGGGATCGCATTCCCCCTTCAGTACCCACTCGTTTCCTCGGGTCCCCTCGGAGGCCTCATCGCCGGTAAGACACGCTGACCCTCCCCAGACCGAGGAGGACTTGACTTTGAAAGTCTTTTTTCTTAAGTCCTAAGTGGGTTCTGTGCCCTTTTCACCTCTTCAAACACCTTGGTGCGCGTCCACCTGCCTCCCTTTAGCCTTCGCTATGAGATGTGCTGCCAGAACTGTTGTCTTCTTTCAGTTCCTTTTTTTGGGTCATTTTTCTATTCCTCTGATTTTTGGTATCACTAGTGTACAGTTACATGAGCAACACGGTGGTTTACTAGACTCCCCCCATTATCAAGTCCCCCCCTCATACCCCGTTACAGTCACTGTCCATCAGCGTAGGGAGATGCTATAGAGTCACTACTTGTCTTCTCTGCGTGCTATACTGCCATGCCTCCCGTGCCACCCCCCCTACATCATGTATGTTGATCCTAATGCCCCTTATTCCTCTTCTCCCTCCCTTCGCACCCACCCTTCCCAGTCCCTTTCCCTTTGGTATCTGTTAGTCCATTCTCGGGTTCGTGAGTCTGCTGCTGTTTCGTGCCTTCAGTTTTTTCTCCGTTCTTATGCTCCACAGATGAGTGAAACTACTTGATACTTGTCTTTCCCTGCCTGGCATATTTCACTGAGCATACTCTAGCCCCATCCACGTTATTGATAATCTTCTTTCAGTCCTAAAGCTCTGAACTTTAATACAGTATGAGTTTAACAGAATACTTGGTAAATCACTTAAAATATAACCTGCTTCAGGTGAGAATACCATCTGTCTGTTTATTGCAGCACTATTTACAACAACCAAGGTATGGAAGCAACCTAAGTGGCCATCTGTAGATGAATGGATAGAGAAGAGGTGGCACATATACAAAATGTTACACTATTCAGCCATAAGAAGGAAACAAATCCTACCATTTGCAACAACATGGATGGAGCTGGAGGGTCTTATGCTCAGTGAAATAAGCCAGGCGGAGAAAGACAAGTACCAAATGACTTCCCTCATTTGTGGCGTATTAAATCAAAGCAAATCTGAAGGAACAAAACAGCAGCGGACTCACAGACTCCAAGAAGCGACTAGCGATTACCAAAGGGGAGGGGGTATGGCAGGGAGAAGAGGATTCATGAAGGGGTATTATGATTGGTGCACCTGGTGTGTGTGGGCTCACGGGGAAACAATGTAGCTCAGAGAAGACAAGTAGGGACTCCGTGGCGTCGTGCTCCGCTGATGGACAGCGACGGCAATGGGGTATAGGGGGGACTCGATAATATGGGTGAAGGTAGTACCCACATTGAAGGTTTCTTGTGAAACCTTCAGAGCAGTGTATATCAATGATACCTTAATGAAAAAGGAAAAAGGAAAAAAAAAAGTTCACATTATACCAATTGACCTTTATGAAAGACTTCAACGCTTTTCTATCCTTTTTCCTTTTTCTTTTTCGCTGTCTCGCCAACGGGTGTCCCTGCCGAGTACCTGGGTGCCCGGGGCGGCCGCGCTGGGCCAGCAGGCTGGGGGGGTGGGGGGGGCCCGGCCTGGGGGGGGCCTGAGCCGCGAGCCCCGAGCTGCCAATCGCGCGCCGTCTCCCGGCAACTTGGGATCGCGCGGTCGCCAGCGCACAATGCCCGCCCACCTCTAGCCCAGGCGCTCAAGGGAAGGCAGGCAGTTTAGCGGAGAGAGCCGCGTTAGCCGCTCCGCCGCCGTACAGAGCTCGCTGATTTCCCGAATGGGAGGGGTTTTGAGCAAGCTCTGCCCCCCGCAGCCCGCCCCCGTTCCGGAGGCCAGGAGCCGGCGCCCCGTCTTCCTCGGAAGCCCCGCCCGCCCCGCAAGCCCCGCCCCGCCGGCTCCCTCGGTCCGCCGGGATCGCATTCCCCCTTCAGTACCCACTCGTTTCCTCGGGTCCCCTCGGAGGCCTCATCGCCGGTAAGACACGCTGAACCTCCCCAGACCGAGGAGGACTTGACTTTGAAAGTCTTTTTTCTTAAGTCCTAAGTGGGTTCTGTGCCCTTTTCACCTCTTCAAACACCTTGGTGCTCGTCCACCTGCCTCCCTTTAGCCTTCGGGTATGAGATGTGCTGCCAGAACTGTTGTCTTCTTTCAGTTCCTTTTTTTGGGTTATTTTTCTATTCGTCTGATTTTAATTTTTAACTTATTTTGGTATCACTAGTGTACAGTTACATGAGCAACACGGTGGTTACTAGACTCCCCCCATTATCAAGTCCCCCCCTCATACCCCGTTACAGTCACTGTCCATCAGCGTAGGGAGATGCTATAGAGTCACTACTTGTCTTCTCTGCGTGCTATACTGCCATGCCTCCCCGTGCCCACCCCCCCCTACATCATGTATGTTGATCCTAATGCCCCTTATTCCTCTTCTCCCTCCCTTCGCACCCACCCATCCCAGTCCCTTTCCCTTTGGTATCTGTTAGTCCATTCTCGGGTTCGTGAGTCTGCTGCTGTTTCGTGCCTTCAGTTTTTTTCTCTCGTTCTTATGCTCCACAGATGAGTGAAACTACTTGATACTTGTCTTTCCCTGCCTGGCATATTTCACTGAGCATACTCTAGCCCCATCCACGTTATTGATAATCTTTCTTTCAGTTCCTAAAGCTCTGAACTTTAATACAGTATGACTTTAACAGAATACCTGGTAAATCACTTAAAATATACCTGCTTCAGGTGAGAATACCATCTGTCTGTTTATTGCAGCACTATTTACAACCAAGGTATGGAAGCAACCTAAGTGGCCATCTGTAGATGAATGGATAGAGAAGAGGTGGCACATATACAAAATGTTACACTATTCAGCCATAAGAAGGAAACAAATCCTACCATTTGCTACAACATGGATGGAGCTGGAGGGTCTTATGCTCAGTGAAATAAGCCAGGCAGAGAAAGACAAGTACCAAATGACTTCCCTCATTTGTGGCGTATTAAATCAAAGCAAATCTGAAGGAACAAAACAGCAGCGGACTCACAGACCCCCAAGAAGCGACTAGCGATTACCAAAGGGGGAGGGGTAATGGCAGGAAGAAGAGGATTCATGAAGGGGTATTATGATTGGTGCACCTGGTGTGTGTGGGCTCACGGGGAAACAATGTAGCTCAGAGAAGACAAGTAGGGACTCCGTGGCGTCGTGCTCCGCTGATGGACAGCGACGGCAATGGGGTATAGGGGGGACTCGATAATATGGGTGAAGGTAGTACCCACATTGAAGGTTTCTTGTGAAACCTTCAGAGCAGTGTATATCAATGATACCTTAAGGAAAAAGGAAAAAGGAAAAAAAAAAGTTCACATTATACCAATTGACCTTTATGAAAGACTTCAACGCTTTTCTTTCCCTTTTCCTTTTTCTTTTTCGCTGTCTCGCCAACGGGTGTCCTGCCGAGTACCTGGTGCCCGGGGCGGCCGCGCTGGGCCAGCAGGCTGGGGGCGGGGGGGGGGCCCCGGCCTGGGGGGGCCTGAGCCGCGAGCCCCGAGCTGCCAATCGCGCGCCGTCTCCCGGCAACTTGGGAGCGCGCGCCGCCAGCGCACAATGCCCGCCCACCTCTAGCCCAGGCGCTCAAGGGAAGGCAGGCAGTTTAGCGGAGAGAGCCGCGTTAGCCGCTCCGCCGCCGTACAGAGCTCGCTGATTTCCCGAATGGGAGGGGTTTTGAGCAAGCTCTGCCCCCCGCAGCCCGCCCCCGTTCCGGAGGCCAGGAGCCGGCGCCCGGCCTTCCTCGGAAGCCCCGCCCCGCCCGCAAGCCCCGCCCCGCCGGCTCCCTCGGCCCGCCGGGATCGCATTCCCCCCTTCAGTACCCACTCGTTTCCTCGTGTCCCCTCGGAGGCCTCATCGCCGGTAAGACACGCTGACCCTCCCCAGACCGAGGAGGACTTGACTTTGAAAGTCTTTTTTCTTAAGTCCTAAGTGGGTTCTGTGCCCTTTTCACCTCTTCAAACACCTTGGTGCGCGTCCACCTGCCTCCCTTTAGCCTTCGCTATGAGATGTGCTGCCAGAACTGTTGTCTTCTTTCAGTTCCTTTTTTTGGGTCATTTTTCTATTCCTCTGATTTTTAATTTTTAACTTTTTTTGGTATCACTAGTGTACAGTTACATGAGCAACACGGTGGTTACTAGACTCCCCCCATTATCAAGTCCCCCCCTCATACCCCGTTACAGTCACTGTCCATCAGCGTAGGGAGATGCTATAGAGTCACTACTTGTCTTCTCTGCGTGCTATACTGCCATGCCTCCCCGTGCCCACCCCCCCTACATCATGTATGTTGATCCTAATGCCCCTTATTCCTCTTCTCCCTCCCTTCGCACCCACCCTTCCCAGTCCCTTTCCCTTTGGTATCTGTTAGTCCATTCTCGGGTTCGTGAGTCTGCTGCTGTTTCGTGCCTTCAGTTTTTTCTCCGTTCTTATGCTCCACAGATGAGTGAAACTACTTGATACTTGTCTTTCCCTGCCTGGCATATTTCACTGAGCATACTCTAGCCCCATCCACGTTATTGATAATCTTTCTTTCAGTTCCTAAAGCTCTGAACTTTAATACAGTATGAGTTTAACAGATACTTGGTAAATCACTATAAATATACCTGCTTCAGGTGAGAATACCATCTGTCTGTTTATTGCAGCACTATTTACAACAACCAAGGTATGGAAGCAACCTAAGTGGCCATCTGTAGATGAATGGATAGAGAAGAGGTGGCACATATACAAAATGTTACACTATTCAGCCATAAGAAGGAAACAAATCCTACCATTTGCAACAACATGGATGGAGCTGGAGGGTCTTATGCTCAGTGAAATAAGCCAGGCGGAGAAAGACAAGTACCAAATGACTTCCCTCATTTGTGGCGTATTAAATCAAAGCAAATCTGAAGGAACAAAACAGCAGCGGACTCACAGACTCCAAGAAGCGACTAGCGATTACCAAAGGGGAGGGGTATATGGCAGGGAGAAGAGGATTCATGAAGGGGTATTATGATTGGTGCACCTGGTGTGTGTGGGCTCACGGGGAAACAATGTAGCTCAGAGAAGACAAGTAGGGACTCCGTGGCGTCGTGCTCCGCTGATGGACAGCGACGGCAATGGGGTATAGGGGGGACTCGATAATATGGGTGAAGGTAGTACCCACATTGAAGGTTTCTTGTGAAACCTTCAGAGCAGTGTATATCAATGATACCTTAATGAAAAAGGAAAAAGGAAAAAAAAAAGTTCACATTATACCAATTGACCTTTATGAAAGACTTCAACGCTTTTCTATCCCTTTTCCTTTTTCTTTTTCGCTGTCTCGCCAACGGGTGTCCTGCCGAGTACCTGGTGCCCGGGGCGGCCGCGCTGGGCCAGCAGGCTGGGGGGGTGGGGGGGGCCCGGCCTGGGGGGGGCCTGAGCCGCGAGCCCGAGCTGCCAATCGCGCGCCGTCTCCCGGCAACTTGGAGCGCGCGCGTCGCCAGCGCACAATGCCCGCCCACTCTAGCCCAGGCGCTCAAGGGAAGGCAGGCAGTTTAGCGGAGAGAGCCGCGTTAGCCGCTCCGCCGCCGTACAGAGCTCGCTGATTTCCCGAATGGGAGGGGTTTTGAGCAAGCTCTGCCCCCCGCAGCCCGCCCCCGTTCCGGAGGCCAGGAGCCGGCGCCCCGTCTTCCTCGGAAGCCCCGCCCGCCCCGCAAGCCCCGCCCCGCCGGCTCCCTCGGTCCCGCCGGGATCGCATTCCCCCTTCAGTACCCACTCGTTTCCTCGGGTCCCCTCGGAGGCCTCATCGCCGGTAAGACACGCTGAACCTCCCCAGACCGAGGAGGACTTGACTTTGAAAGTCTTTTTTCTTAAGTCCTAAGTGGGTTCTGTGCCCTTTTCACCTCTTCAAACACCTTGGTGCTCGTCCACCTGCCTCCCTTTAGCCTTCGGTATGAGATGTGCTGCCAGAACTGTTGTCTTCTTTCAGTTCCTTTTTTTGGGTTATTTTTCTATTCGTCTGATTTTAATTTTTAACTTATTTTGGTATCACTAGTGTACAGTTACATGAGCAACACGGTGGTTACTAGACTCCCCCCATTATCAAGTCCCCCCCTCATACCCCGTTACAGTCACTGTCTCCATCAGCGTAGGGAGATGCTATAGAGTCACTACTTGTCTTCTCTGCGTGCCTATACTGCCATGCCTCCCCGTGCCCACCCCCCCTACATCATGTATGTTGATCCTAATGCCCCTTATTCCTCTTCTCCCTCCCTTCGCACCCACCCATCCCAGTCCCCTTTCCCTTTGGTATCTGTTAGTCCATTCTCGGGTTCGTGAGTCTGCTGCTGTTTCGTGCCTTCAGTTTTTTCTCCGTTCTTATGCTCCACAGATGAGTGAAACTACTTGATACTTGTCTTTCCCTGCCTGGCATATTTCACTGAGCATACTCTAGCCCCATCCACGTTATTGATAATCTTTCTTTCAGTTCCTAAAGCTCTGAACTTTAATACAGTATGACTTTAACAGAATACCTGGTAAATCACTTAAAATATACCTGCTTCAGGTGAGAATACCATCTGTCTGTTTATTGCAGCACTATTTACAACCAAGGTATGGAAGCAACCTAAGTGGCCATCTGTAGATGAATGGATAGAGAAGAGTGGCACATATACAAAATGTTACACTATTCAGCCATAAGAAGGAAACAAATCCTACCATTTGCTACAACATGGATGGAGCTGGAGGGTCTTATGCTCAGTGAAATAAGCCAGGCAGAGAAAGACAAGTACCAAATGACTTCCCTCATTTGTGGCGTATTAAATCAAAGCAAATCTGAAGGAACAAAACAGCAGCGGACTCACAGACCCCAAGAAGCGACTAGCGATTACCAAAGGGGAGGGGTATGGCAGGAAGAAGAGGATTCATGAAGGGGTATTATGATTGGTGCACCTGTGTGTGTGGGCTCACGGGGAAACAATGTAGCTCAGAGAAGACAAGTAGGGACTCCGTGGCGTCGTGCTCCGCTGATGGACAGCGACGGCAATGGGGTATAGGGGGGGACTCGATAATATGGGTGAAGGTAGTACCCACATTGAAGGTTTCTTGTGAAACCTTCAGAGCAGTGTATATCAATGATACCTTAAGGAAAAAGGAAAAAGGAAAAAAAAAAGTTCACATTATACCAATTGACCTTTATGAAAGACTTCAACGCTTTTCTTTCCCTTTTCCTTTTTCTTTTTCGCTGTCTCGCCAACGGGTGTCCTGCCGAGTACCTGGTGCCCGGGGCGGCCGCGCTGGGCCAGCAGGCTGGGGGGGCGGGGGGGGGCCCGGCCTGGGGGGGGCCTGAGCCGCGAGCCCCGAGCTGCCAATCGCGCGCCGTCTCCCGGCAACTTGGGAGCGCGCGCCGCCAGCGCACAATGCCCGCCCACCTCTAGCCAGGCGCTCAAGGGAAGGCAGGCAGTTTAGCGGAGAGAGCCGCGTTAGCCGCTCCGCCGCCGTACAGAGCTCGCTGATTTCCCGAATGGGAGGGGTTTTGAGCAAGCTCTGCCCCCCGCAGCCCGCCCCCGTTCCGGAGGCCAGGAGCCGGCGCCCGGCCTTCCTCGGAAGCCCCGCCCGCCCCGCAAGCCCCGCCCCGCCGGCTCCCTCGGTCCGCCGGGATCGCATTCCCCCTTCAGTACCCACTCGTTTCCTCGGGTTCCCCTCGGAGGCCTCATCGCCGGTAAGACACGCTGACCCTCCCCAGACCGAGGAGGACTTGACTTTGAAAGTCTTTTTTCTTAAGTCCTAAGTGGGTTCTGTGCCCTTTTCACCTCTTCAAACACCTTGGTGCGCGTCCACCTGCCTCCCTTTAGCCTTCGCTATGAGATGTGCTGCCAGAACTGTTGTCTTCTTTCAGTTCCTTTTTTTGGGTCATTTTTCTATTCCTCTGATTTTTAATTTTTAACTTTTTTTGGTATCACTAGTGTACAGTGTACATGAGCAACACGGTGGTTACTAGACTCCCCCCATTATCAAGTCCCCCCCTCATACCCCGTTACAGTCACTGTCCATCAGCGTAGGGAGATGCTATAGAGTCACTACTTGTCTTCTCTGCGTGCTATACTGCCATGCCTCCCCGTGCCCACCCCCCCTACATCATGTATGTTGATCCTAATGCCCCTTATTCCTCTTCTCCCTCCCTTCGCACCCACCCTTCCCAGTCCCTTTCCCTTTGGTATCTGTTAGTCCATTCTCTGGGTTCGTGAGTCTGCTGCTGTTTCGTGCCTTCAGTTTTTTCTCCGTTCTTATGCTCCACAGATGAGTGAAACTACTTGATACTTGTCTTTCCCTGCCTGGCATATTTCACTGAGCATACTCTAGCCCCATCCACGTTATTGATAATCTTTCTTTCAGTTCCTAAAGCTCTGAACTTTAATACAGTATGAGTTTAACAGAATACTTGGTAAATCACTTAAAATATACCTGCTTCAGGTGAGAATACCATCTGTCTGTTTATTGCAGCACTATTTACAACAACCAAGGTATGGAAGCAACCTAAGTGGCCATCTGTAGATGAATGGATAGAGAAGAGGTGGCACATATACAAAATGTTACACTATTCAGCCATAAGAAGGAAACAAATCCTACCATTTTGCAACAACATGGATGGAGCTGGAGGGTCTTATGCTCAGTGAAATAAGCCAGGCGGAGAAAGACAAGTACCAAATGACTTCCCTCATTTGTGGCGTATTAAATCAAAGCAAATCTGAAGGAACAAAACAGCAGCGGACTCACAGACTCCAAGAAGCGACTAGCGATTACCAAAGGGGAGGGGTGTATGGCAGGGAGAAGAGGATTCATGAAGGGGTATTATGATTGGTGCACCTGGTGTGTGTGGGCTCACGGGGAAACAATGTAGCTCAGAGAAGACAAGTAGGGACTCCGTGGCGTCGTGCTCCGCTGATGGACAGCGACGGCAATGGGGTATAGGGGGGGACTCGATAATATGGGTGAAGGTAGTTACCCACATGAAGGTTTCTTGTGAAACCTTCAGAGCAGTGTATATCAATGATACCTTAATGAAAAAGGAAAAAGGAAAAAAAAAAGTTCACATTATACCAATTGACCTTTATGAAAGACTTCAACGCTTTTCTATCCCTTTTCCTTTTTCTTTTTCGCTGTCTCGCCAACGGGTGTCCTGCCGAGTACCTGGTGCCCGGGGCGGCCGCGCTGGGCCAGCAGGCTGGGGGGGTGGGGGGGGCCCGGCCTGGGGGGGGCCTGAGCCGCGAGCCCCGAGCTGCCAATCGCGCGCCGTCTCCCGGCAACTTGGGAGCGCGCGTCGCCAGCGCACAATGCCCGCCCACCTCTAGCCCAGGCGCTCAAGGGAAGGCAGGCAGTTTAGCGGAGAGAGCCGCGTTAGCCGCTCCGCCGCCGTACAGAGCTCGCTGATTTCCCGAATGGGAGGGGTTTTGAGCAAGCTCTGCCCCCCGCAGCCCGCCCCCGTTCCGGAGGCCAGGAGCCGGCGCCCCGTCTTCCTCGGAAGCCCCGCCCGCCCCGCAAGCCCCGCCCCGCCGGCTCCCTCGGTCCGCCGGGATCGCATTCCCCCTTCAGTACCCACTCGTTTCCTCGGGTCCCCTCGGAGGCCTCATCGCCGGTAAGACACGCTGAACCTCCCCAGACCGAGGAGGACTTGACTTTGAAAGTCTTTTTTCTTAAGTCCTAAGTGGGTTCTGTGCCCTTTTCACCTCTTCAAACACCTTGGTGCTCGTCCACCTGCCTCCCTTTAGCCTTCGGTATGAGATGTGCTGCCAGAACTGTTGTCTTCTTTCAGTTCCTTTTTTTGGGTTATTTTTCTATTCGTCTGATTTTAATTTTTAACTTATTTTGGTATCACTAGTGTACAGTTACATGAGCAACACGGTGGTTACTAGACTCCCCCCATTATCAAGTCCCCCCCTCATACCCCGTTACAGTCACTGTCCATCAGCGTAGGGAGATGCTATAGAGTCACTACTTGTCTTCTCTGCGTGCTATACTGCCATGCCTCCCCGTGCCCCACCCCCCCTACATCATGTATGTTGATCCTAATGCCCTTATTCCTCTTCTCCCTCCCTTCGCACCCACCCATCCCAGTCCCTTTCCCTTTGGTATCTGTTAGTCCATTCTCGGGTTCGTGAGTCTGCTGCTGTTTCGTGCCTTCAGTTTTTTCTCCGTTCTTATGCTCCACAGATGAGTGAAACTACTTGATACTTGTCTTTCCCTGCCTGGCATATTTCACTGAGCATACTCTAGCCCCATCCACGTTATTGATAATCTTTCTTTCAGTCCTAAAGCTCTGAACTTTAATACAGTATGACTTTAACAGAATACCTGGTAAATCACTTAAAATATACCTGCTTCAGGTGAGAATACCATCTGTCTGTTTATTGCAGCACTATTTACAACCAAGGTATGGAAGCAACCTAAGTGGCCATCTGTAGATGAATGGATAGAGAAGAGGTGGCACATATACAAAATGTTACACTATTCAGCCATAAGAAGGAAACAAATCCTACCATTTGCTACAACATGGATGGAGCTGGAGGGTCTTATGCTCAGTGAAATAAGCCAGGCAGAAAGACAAGTACCAAATGACTTCCCTCATTTTGTGGCGTATTAAATCAAAGCAAATCTGAAGGAACAAAACAGCAGCGGACTCACAGACCCCAAGAAGCGACTAGCGATTACCAAAGGGGAGGGGTTATGGCAGGAAGAAGAGGATTCATGAAGGGGTATTATGATTGGTGCACCTGGTGTGTGTGGGCTCACGGGGAAACAATGTAGCTCAGAGAAGACAAGTAGGGACTCCGTGGCGTCGTGCTCCGCTGATGGACAGCGACGGCAATGGGGTATAGGGGGGACTCGATAATATGGGTGAAGGTAGTACCCACATTGAAGGTTTCTTGTGAAACCTTCAGAGCAGTGTATATCAATGATACCTTAAGGAAAAAGGAAAAAGGAAAAAAAAAAAGTTCACATTATACCAATTGACCTTTATGAAAGACTTCAACGCTTTTCTTTCCCTTTTCCTTTTTCTTTTTCGCTGTCTCGCCAACGGGTGTCCTGCCGAGTACCTGGTGCCCGGGGCGGCCGCGCTGGGCCAGCAGGCTGGGGGCGGGGGGGGGCCCGGCCTGGGGGGGCCTGAGCCGCGAGCCCCGAGCTGCCAATCGCGCGCCGTCTCCCGGCAACTTGGGAGCGCGCGCCGCCAGCGCACAATGCCCGCCCACCTCTAGCCCAGGCGCTCAAGGGAAGGCAGGCAGTTTAGCGGAGAGAGCCGCGTTAGCCGCTCCGCCGCCGTACAGAGCTCGCTGATTTCCCGAATGGGAGGGGTTTTGAGCAAGCTCTGCCCCCCGCAGCCCGCCCCCGTTCCGGAGGCCAGGAGCCGGCGCCCGGCCTTCCTCGGAAGCCCCGCCCGCCCCGCAAGCCCCGCCCCGCCGGCTCCCTCGGCCCGCCGGGATCGCATTCCCCCTTCAGTACCCACTCGTTTCCTCGTGTCCCCTCGGAGGCCTCATCGCCGGTAAGGACACGCTGACCCTCCCCAGACCGAGGAGGACTTGACTTTGAAGTCTTTTTTCTTAAGTCCTAAGTGGGTTCTGTGCCCTTTTCACCTCTTCAAACACCTTGGTGCGCGTCCACCTGCCTCCCTTTAGCCTTCGCTATGAGATGTGCTGCCAGAACTGTTGTCTTCTTTCAGTTCCTTTTTTTGGGTCATTTTTCTATTCCTCTGATTTTTAATTTTTAACTTTTTTTGGTATCACTAGTGTACAGTTACATGAGCAACACGGTGGTTACTAGACTCCCCCCATTATCAAGTCCCCCCCTCATACCCCGTTACAGTCACTGTCCATCAGCGTAGGAGATGCTATAGAGTCACTACTTGTCTTCTCTGCGTGCTATACTGCCATGCCTCCCCGTGCCCACCCCCCCTACATCATGTATGTTGATCCTAATGCCCCTTATTCCTCTTCTCCCTCCCTTCGCACCCACCCTTCCCAGTCCCTTTCCCTTTGGTATCTGTTAGTCCATTCTCGGGTTCGTGAGTCTGCTGCTGTTTCGTGCCTTCAGTTTTTTCTCCGTTCTTATGCTCCACAGATGAGTGAAACTACTTGATACTTGTCTTTCCCTGCCTGGCATATTTCACTGAGCATACTCTAGCCCCATCCACGTTATTGATAATCTTTCTTTCAGTTCCTAAAGCTCTGAACTTTAATACAGTATGAGTTTAACAGAATACTTGGTAAATCACTTAAAATATACCTGCTTCAGGTGAGAATACCATCTGTCTGTTTATTGCAGCACTATTTACAACAACCAAGGTATGGAAGCAACCTAAGTGGCCATCTGTAGATGAATGGATAGAGAAGAGGTGGCACATATACAAAATGTTACACTATTCAGCCATAAGAAGGAAACAAATCCTACCATTTGCAACAACATGGATGGAGCTGGAGGGTCTTATGCTCAGTGAAATAAGCCAGGCGGAGAAAGACAAGTACCAAATGACTTCCCTCATTTGTGGCGTATTAAATCAAAGCAAATCTGAAGGAACAAAACAGCAGCGGGACTCACAGACTCCAAGAAGCGACTAGCGATTACCAAAGGGGAGGGGGTATGGCAGGGAGAAGAGGATTCATGAAGGGGTATTATGATTGGTGCACCTGGTGTGTGTGGGCTCACGGGGAAACAATGTAGCTCAGAGAAGACAAGTAGGGACTCCGTGGCGTCGTGCTCCGCTGATGGACAGCGACGGCAATGGGGTATAGGGGGGACTCGATAATATGGGTGAAGGTAGTACCCACATTGAAGGTTTCTTGTGAAACCTTCAGAGCAGTGTATATCAATGATACCTTAATGAAAAAGGAAAAAGGAAAAAAAAAAGTTCACATTATACCAATTGACCTTTATGAAAGACTTCAACGCTTTTCTATCCCTTTTCCTTTTTCTTTTCGCTGTCTCGCCAACGGGTGTCCTGCCGAGTACCTGGTGCCCGGGGCGGCCGCGCTGGGCCAGCAGGCTGGGGGGGTGGGGGGGGCCCGGCCTGGGGGGGGCCTGAGCCGCGAGCCCCGAGCTGCCAATCGCGCGCCGTCTCCCGGCAACTTGGGAGCGCGCGTCGCCAGCGCACAATGCCCGCCCACCTCTAGCCCAGGCGCTCAAGGGAAGGCAGGCAGTTTAGCGGAGAGAGCCGCGTTAGCCGCTCCGCCGCCGTACAGAGCTCGCTGATTTCCCGAATGGGAGGGGTTTTGAGCAAGCTCTGCCCCCCGCAGCCCGCCCCCGTTCCGGAGGCCAGGAGCCGGCGCCCCGTCTTCCTCGGAAGCCCCGCCCGCCCCGCAAGCCCCGCCCCGCCGGCTCCCTCGGTCCGCCGGGATCGCATTCCCCCTTCAGTACCCACTCGTTTCCTCGGGTCCCCTCGGAGGCCTCATCGCCGGTAAGACACGCTGAACCTCCCCAGACCGAGGAGGACTTGACTTTGAAAGTCTTTTTTCTTAAGTCCTAAGTGGGTTCTGTGCCCTTTTCACCTCTTCAAACACCTTGGTGCTCGTCCACCTGCCTCCCTTTAGCCTTCGGTATGAGATGTGCTGCCAGAACTGTTGTCTTCTTTCAGTTCCTTTTTTTGGGTTATTTTTCTATTCGTCTGATTTTAATTTTTAACTTATTTTGGTATCACTAGTGTACAGTTACATGAGCAACACGGTGGTTACTAGACTCCCCCCATTATCAAGTCCCCCCCCTCATACCCCGTTACAGTCACTGTCCATCAGCGTAGGGAGATGCTATAGAGTCACTACTTGTCTTCTCTGCGTGCTATACTGCCATGCCTCCCCGTGCCCACCCCCCCTACATCATGTATGTTGATCCTAATGCCCCTTATTCCTCTTCTCCCTCCCTTCGCACCCACCCATCCCAGTCCCTTTCCCTTTGGTATCTGTTAGTCCATTCTCGGGTTCGTGAGTCTGCTGCTGTTTCGTGCCTTCAGTTTTTTCTCCGTTCTTATGCTCCACAGATGAGTGAAACTACTTGATACTTGTCTTTCCCTGCCTGGCATATTTCACTGAGCATACTCTAGCCCCATCCACGTTATTGATAATCTTTCTTTCAGTTCCTAAAGCTCTGAACTTTAATACAGTATGACTTTAACAGAATACCTGGTAAATCACTTAAAATATACCTGCTTCAGGTGAGAATACCATCTGTCTGTTTATTGCAGCACTATTTACAACCAAGGTATGGAAGCAACCTAAGTGGCCATCTGTAGATGAATGGATAGAGAAGAGGTGGCACATATACAAAATGTTACACTATTCAGCCATAAGAAGGAAACAAATCCTACCATTTGCTACAACATGGATGGAGCTGGAGGGTCTTATGCTCAGTGAAATAAGCCAGGCAGAGAAAGACAAGTACCAAATGACTTCCCTCATTTGTGGCGTATTAAATCAAAGCAAATCTGAAGGAACAAAACAGCAGCGGACTCACAGACCCCAAGAAGCGACTAGCGATTACCAAAGGGGAGGGGTATGGCAGGAAGAAGAGGATTCATGAAGGGGTATTATGATTGGTGCACCTGGTGTGTGTGGGCTCACGGGGGAAACAATGTAGCTCAGAGAAGACAAGTAGGGACTCCGTGGCGTCGTGCTCCGCTGATGGACAGCGACGGCAATGGGGTATAGGGGGGACTCGATAATATGGGTGAAGGTAGTACCCACATTGAAGGTTTCTTGTGAAACCTTCAGAGCAGTGTATATCAATGATACCTTAAGGAAAAAGGAAAAAGGAAAAAAAAAAGTTCACATTATACCAATTGACCTTTATGAAAGACTTCAACGCTTTTCTTTCCCTTTTCCTTTTTCTTTTTCGCTGTCTCGCCAACGGGTGTCCTGCCGAGTACCTGGTGCCCGGGGCGGCCGCGCTGGGCCAGCAGGCTGGGGGCGGGGGGGGGCCCGGCCTGGGGGGGCCTGAGCCGCGAGCCCCGAGCTGCCAATCGCGCGCCGTCTCCCGGCAACTTGGGAGCGCGCGCCGCCAGCGCACAATGCCCGCCCACCTCTAGCCCAGGCGCTCAAGGGAAGGCAGGCAGTTTAGCGGAGAGAGCCGCGTTAGCCGCTCCGCCGCCGTACAGAGCTCGCTGATTTCCCGAATGGGAGGGGTTTTGAGCAAGCTCTGCCCCCCGCAGCCCGCCCCCGTTCCGGAGGCCAGGAGCCGGCGCCCGGCCTTCCTCGGAAGCCCCGCCCGCCCCGCAAGCCCCGCCCCGCCGGCTCCCTCGGCCCGCCGGGATCGCATTCCCCCTTCAGTACCCACTCGTTTCCTCGTGTCCCCTCGGAGGCCTCATCGCCGGTAAGACACGCTGACCCTCCCCAGACCGAGGAGGACTTGACTTTGAAAGTCTTTTTTCTTAAGTCCTAAGTGGGTTCTGTGCCCTTTTCACCTCTTCAAACACCTTGGTGCGCGTCCACCTGCCTCCCTTTAGCCTTCGCTATGAGATGTGCTGCCAGAACTGTTGTCTTCTTTCAGTTCCTTTTTTTGGGTCATTTTTCTATTCCTCTGATTTTTAATTTTTAACTTTTTTTGGTATCACTAGTGTACAGTTACATGAGCAACACGGTGGTTACTAGACTCCCCCCCATTATCAAGTCCCCCCCTCATACCCCGTTACAGTCACTGTCCATCAGCGTAGGGAGATGCTATAGAGTCACTACTTGTCTTCTCTGCGTGCTATACTGCCATGCCTCCCCGTGCCCACCCCCCCTACATCATGTATGTTGATCCTAATGCCCCTTATTCCTCTTCTCCCTCCCTTCGCACCCACCCTTCCCAGTCCCTTTCCCTTTGGTATCTGTTAGTCCATTCTCGGGTTCGTGAGTCTGCTGCTGTTTCGTGCCTTCAGTTTTTTCTCCGTTCTTATGCTCCACAGATGAGTGAAACTACTTGATACTTGTCTTTCCCTGCCTGGCATATTTCACTGAGCATACTCTAGCCCCATCCACGTTATTGATAATCTTTCTTTCAGTTCCTAAAGCTCTGAACTTTAATACAGTATGAGTTTAACAGAATACTTGGTAAATCACTTAAAATATACCTGCTTCAGGTGAGAATACCATCTGTCTGTTTATTGCAGCACTATTTACAACAACCAAGGTATGGAAGCAACCTAAGTGGCCATCTGTAGATGAATGGATAGAGAAGAGGTGGCACATATACAAAATGTTACACTATTCAGCCATAAGAAGGAAACAAATCCTACCATTTGCAACAACATGGATGGAGCTGGAGGGTCTTATGCTCAGTGAAATAAGCCAGGCGGAGAAAGACAAGTACCAAATGACTTCCCTCATTTGTGGCGTATTAAATCAAAGCAAATCTGAAGGAACAAAACAGCAGCGGACTCACAGACTCCAAGAAGCGACTAGCGATTACCAAAGGGGAGGGGTATGGCAGGGAGAAGAGGATTCATGAAGGGGTATTATGATTGGTGCACCTGGTGTGTGTGGGCTCACGGGGAAACAATGTAGCTCAGAGAAGACAAGTAGGGACTCCGTGGCGTCGTGCTCCGCTGATGGACAGCGACGGCAATGGGGTATAGGGGGGACTCGATAATATGGGTGAAGGTAGTACCCACATTGAAGGTTTCTTGTGAAACCTTCAGAGCAGTGTATATCAATGATACCTTAATGAAAAAGGAAAAAGGAAAAAAAAAAGTTCACATTATACCAATTGACCTTTATGAAAGACTTCAACGCTTTTCTATCCCTTTTCCTTTTTCTTTTTCGCTGTCTCGCCAACGGGTGTCCTGCCGAGTACCTGGTGCCCGGGGCGGCCGCGCTGGGCCAGCAGGCTGGGGGGGTGGGGGGGGGCCCGGCCTGGGGGGGGCCTGAGCCGCGAGCCCCGAGCTGCCAATCGCGCGCCGTCTCCCGGCAACTTGGGAGCGCGCGTCGCCAGCGCACAATGCCCGCCCACCTCTAGCCCAGGCGCTCAAGGGAAGGCAGGCAGTTTAGCGGAGAGAGCCGCGTTAGCCGCTCCGCCGCCGTACAGAGCTCGCTGATTTCCCGAATGGGAGGGGTTTTGAGCAAGCTCTGCCCCCCGCAGCCCGCCCCCGTTCCGGAGGCCAGGAGCCGGCGCCCCGTCTTCCTCGGAAGCCCCGCCCGCCCCGCAAGCCCCGCCCCGCCGGCTCCCTCGGTCCGCCGGGATCGCATTCCCCCTTCAGTACCCACTCGTTTCCTCGGGTCCCCTCGGAGGCCTCATCGCCGGTAAGACACGCTGAACCTCCCCAGACCGAGGAGGACTTGACTTTGAAAGTCTTTTTTCTTAAGTCCTAAGTGGGTTCTGTGCCCTTTTCACCTCTTCAAACACCTTGGTGCTCGTCCACCTGCCTCCCTTTAGCCTTCGGTATGAGATGTGCTGCCAGAACTGTTGTCTTCTTTCAGTTCCTTTTTTTGGGTTATTTTTCTATTCGTCTGATTTTAATTTTTAACTTATTTTGGTATCACTAGTGTACAGTTACATGAGCAACACGGTGGTTACTAGACTCCCCCCATTATCAAGTCCCCCCCTCATACCCCGTTACAGTCACTGTCCATCAGCGTAGGGAGATGCTATAGAGTCACTACTTGTCTTCTCTGCGTGCTATACTGCCATGCCTCCCCGTGCCCACCCCCCCTACATCATGTATGTTGATCCTAATGCCCCTTATTCCTCTTCTCCCTCCCTTCGCACCCACCCATCCCAGTCCCTTTCCCTTTGGTATCTGTTAGTCCATTCTCGGGTTCGTGAGTCTGCTGCTGTTTCGTGCCTTCAGTTTTTTCTCCGTTCTTATGCTCCACAGATGAGTGAAACTACTTGATACTTGTCTTTCCCTGCCTGGCATATTTCACTGAGCATACTCTAGCCCCATCCACGTTATTGATAATCTTTCTTTCAGTTCCTAAAGCTCTGAACTTTAATACAGTATGACTTTAACAGAATACCTGGTAAATCACTTAAAATATACCTGCTTCAGGTGAGAATACCATCTGTCTGTTTATTGCAGCACTATTTACAACCAAGGTATGGAAGCAACCTAAGTGGCCATCTGTAGATGAATGGATAGAGAAGAGGTGGCACATATACAAAATGTTACACTATTCAGCCATAAGAAGGAAACAAATCCTACCATTTGCTACAACATGGATGGAGCTGGAGGGTCTTATGCTCAGTGAAATAAGCCAGGCAGAGAAAGACAAGTACCAAATGACTTCCCTCATTTGTGGCGTATTAAATCAAAGCAAATCTGAAGGAACAAAACAGCAGCGGACTCACAGACCCCAAGAAGCGACTAGCGATTACCAAAGGGGAGGGGTATGGCAGGAAGAAGAGGATTCATGAAGGGGTATTATGATTGGTGCACCTGGTGTGTGTGGGCTCACGGGGAAACAATGTAGCTCAGAGAAGACAAGTAGGGACTCCGTGGCGTCGTGCTCCGCTGATGGACAGCGACGGCAATGGGGTATAGGGGGGACTCGATAATATGGGTGAAGGTAGTACCCACATTGAAGGTTTCTTGTGAAACCTTCAGAGCAGTGTATATCAATGATACCTTAAGGAAAAAGGAAAAAGGAAAAAAAAAAGTTCACATTATACCAATTGACCTTTATGAAAGACTTCAACGCTTTTCTTTCCCTTTTCCTTTTTCTTTTTCGCTGTCTCGCCAACGGGTGTCCTGCCGAGTACCTGGTGCCCGGGGCGGCCGCGCTGGGCCAGCAGGCTGGGGGCGGGGGGGGGGCCCGGCCTGGGGGGGCCTGAGCCGCGAGCCCCGAGCTGCCAATCGCGCGCCGTCTCCCGGCAACTTGGGAGCGCGCGCCGCCAGCGCACAATGCCCGCCCACCTCTAGCCCAGGCGCTCAAGGGAAGGCAGGCAGTTTAGCGGAGAGAGCCGCGTTAGCCGCTCCGCCGCCGTACAGAGCTCGCTGATTTCCCGAATGGGAGGGGTTTTGAGCAAGCTCTGCCCCCCGCAGCCCGCCCCCGTTCCGGAGGCCAGGAGCCGGCGCCCGGCCTTCCTCGGAAGCCCCGCCCGCCCCGCAAGCCCCGCCCCGCCGGCTCCCTCGGCCCGCCGGGATCGCATTCCCCCTTCAGTACCCACTCGTTTCCTCGTGTCCCCTCGGAGGCCTCATCGCCGGTAAGACACGCTGACCCTCCCCAGACCGAGGAGGACTTGACTTTGAAAGTCTTTTTTCTTAAGTCCTAAGTGGGTTCTGTGCCCTTTTCACCTCTTCAAACACCTTGGTGCGCGTCCACCTGCCTCCCTTTAGCCTTCGCTATGAGATGTGCTGCCAGAACTGTTGTCTTCTTTCAGTTCCTTTTTTTGGGTCATTTTTCTATTCCTCTGATTTTTAATTTTTAACTTTTTTTGGTATCACTAGTGTACAGTTACATGAGCAACACGGTGGTTACTAGACTCCCCCCATTATCAAGTCCCCCCCTCATACCCCGTTACAGTCACTGTCCATCAGCGTAGGGAGATGCTATAGAGTCACTACTTGTCTTCTCTGCGTGCTATACTGCCATGCCTCCCCGTGCCCACCCCCCCTACATCATGTATGTTGATCCTAATGCCCCTTATTCCTCTTCTCCCTCCCTTCGCACCCACCCTTCCCAGTCCCTTTCCCTTTGGTATCTGTTAGTCCATTCTCGGGTTCGTGAGTCTGCTGCTGTTTCGTGCCTTCAGTTTTTTCTCCGTTCTTATGCTCCACAGATGAGTGAAACTACTTGATACTTGTCTTTCCCTGCCTGGCATATTTCACTGAGCATACTCTAGCCCCATCCACGTTATTGATAATCTTTCTTTCAGTTCCTAAAGCTCTGAACTTTAATACAGTATGAGTTTAACAGAATACTTGGTAAATCACTTAAAATATACCTGCTTCAGGTGAGAATACCATCTGTCTGTTTATTGCAGCACTATTTACAACAACCAAGGTATGGAAGCAACCTAAGTGGCCATCTGTAGATGAATGGATAGAGAAGAGGTGGCACATATACAAAATGTTACACTATTCAGCCATAAGAAGGAAACAAATCCTACCATTTGCAACAACATGGATGGAGCTGGAGGGTCTTATGCTCAGTGAAATAAGCCAGGCGGAGAAAGACAAGTACCAAATGACTTCCCTCATTTGTGGCGTATTAAATCAAAGCAAATCTGAAGGAACAAAACAGCAGCGGACTCACAGACTCCAAGAAGCGACTAGCGATTACCAAAGGGGAGGGGTATGGCAGGGAGAAGAGGATTCATGAAGGGGTATTATGATTGGTGCACCTGGTGTGTGTGGGCTCACGGGGAAACAATGTAGCTCAGAGAAGACAAGTAGGGACTCCGTGGCGTCGTGCTCCGCTGATGGACAGCGACGGCAATGGGGTATAGGGGGGACTCGATAATATGGGTGAAGGTAGTACCCACATTGAAGGTTTCTTGTGAAACCTTCAGAGCAGTGTATATCAATGATACCTTAATGAAAAAGGAAAAAGGAAAAAAAAAAGTTCACATTATACCAATTGACCTTTATGAAAGACTTCAACGCTTTTCTATCCCTTTTCCTTTTTCTTTTTCGCTGTCTCGCCAACGGGTGTCCTGCCGAGTACCTGGTGCCCGGGGCGGCCGCGCTGGGCCAGCAGGCTGGGGGGGTGGGGGGGGCCCGGCCTGGGGGGGGCCTGAGCCGCGAGCCCCGAGCTGCCAATCGCGCGCCGTCTCCCGGCAACTTGGGAGCGCGCGTCGCCAGCGCACAATGCCCGCCCACCTCTAGCCCAGGCGCTCAAGGGAAGGCAGGCAGTTTAGCGGAGAGAGCCGCGTTAGCCGCTCCGCCGCCGTACAGAGCTCGCTGATTTCCCGAATGGGAGGGGTTTTGAGCAAGCTCTGCCCCCCGCAGCCCGCCCCCGTTCCGGAGGCCAGGAGCCGGCGCCCCGTCTTCCTCGGAAGCCCCGCCCGCCCCGCAAGCCCCGCCCCGCCGGCTCCCTCGGTCCGCCGGGATCGCATTCCCCCTTCAGTACCCACTCGTTTCCTCGGGTCCCCTCGGAGGCCTCATCGCCGGTAAGACACGCTGAACCTCCCCAGACCGAGGAGGACTTGACTTTGAAAGTCTTTTTTCTTAAGTCCTAAGTGGGTTCTGTGCCCTTTTCACCTCTTCAAACACCTTGGTGCTCGTCCACCTGCCTCCCTTTAGCCTTCGGTATGAGATGTGCTGCCAGAACTGTTGTCTTCTTTCAGTTCCTTTTTTTGGGTTATTTTTCTATTCGTCTGATTTTAATTTTTAACTTATTTTGGTATCACTAGTGTACAGTTACATGAGCAACACGGTGGTTACTAGACTCCCCCCATTATCAAGTCCCCCCCTCATACCCCGTTACAGTCACTGTCCATCAGCGTAGGGAGATGCTATAGAGTCACTACTTGTCTTCTCTGCGTGCTATACTGCCATGCCTCCCCGTGCCCACCCCCCCTACATCATGTATGTTGATCCTAATGCCCCTTATTCCTCTTCTCCCTCCCTTCGCACCCACCCATCCCAGTCCCTTTCCCTTTGGTATCTGTTAGTCCATTCTCGGGTTCGTGAGTCTGCTGCTGTTTCGTGCCTTCAGTTTTTTCTCCGTTCTTATGCTCCACAGATGAGTGAAACTACTTGATACTTGTCTTTCCCTGCCTGGCATATTTCACTGAGCATACTCTAGCCCCATCCACGTTATTGATAATCTTTCTTTCAGTTCCTAAAGCTCTGAACTTTAATACAGTATGACTTTAACAGAATACCTGGTAAATCACTTAAAATATACCTGCTTCAGGTGAGAATACCATCTGTCTGTTTATTGCAGCACTATTTACAACCAAGGTATGGAAGCAACCTAAGTGGCCATCTGTAGATGAATGGATAGAGAAGAGGTGGCACATATACAAAATGTTACACTATTCAGCCATAAGAAGGAAACAAATCCTACCATTTGCTACAACATGGATGGAGCTGGAGGGTCTTATGCTCAGTGAAATAAGCCAGGCAGAGAAAGACAAGTACCAAATGACTTCCCTCATTTGTGGCGTATTAAATCAAAGCAAATCTGAAGGAACAAAACAGCAGCGGACTCACAGACCCCAAGAAGCGACTAGCGATTACCAAAGGGGAGGGGTATGGCAGGAAGAAGAGGATTCATGAAGGGGTATTATGATTGGTGCACCTGGTGTGTGTGGGCTCACGGGGAAACAATGTAGCTCAGAGAAGACAAGTAGGGACTCCGTGGCGTCGTGCTCCGCTGATGGACAGCGACGGCAATGGGGTATAGGGGGGACTCGATAATATGGGTGAAGGTAGTACCCACATTGAAGGTTTCTTGTGAAACCTTCAGAGCAGTGTATATCAATGATACCTTAAGGAAAAAGGAAAAAGGAAAAAAAAAAGTTCACATTATACCAATTGACCTTTATGAAAGACTTCAACGCTTTTCTTTCCCTTTTCCTTTTTCTTTTTCGCTGTCTCGCCAACGGGTGTCCTGCCGAGTACCTGGTGCCCGGGGCGGCCGCGCTGGGCCAGCAGGCTGGGGGCGGGGGGGGGCCCGGCCTGGGGGGGCCTGAGCCGCGAGCCCCGAGCTGCCAATCGCGCGCCGTCTCCCGGCAACTTGGGAGCGCGCGCCGCCAGCGCACAATGCCCGCCCACCTCTAGCCCAGGCGCTCAAGGGAAGGCAGGCAGTTTAGCGGAGAGAGCCGCGTTAGCCGCTCCGCCGCCGTACAGAGCTCGCTGATTTCCCGAATGGGAGGGGTTTTGAGCAAGCTCTGCCCCCCGCAGCCCGCCCCCGTTCCGGAGGCCAGGAGCCGGCGCCCGGCCTTCCTCGGAAGCCCCGCCCGCCCCGCAAGCCCCGCCCCGCCGGCTCCCTCGGCCCGCCGGGATCGCATTCCCCCTTCAGTACCCACTCGTTTCCTCGTGTCCCCTCGGAGGCCTCATCGCCGGTAAGACACGCTGACCCTCCCCAGACCGAGGAGGACTTGACTTTGAAAGTCTTTTTTCTTAAGTCCTAAGTGGGTTCTGTGCCCTTTTCACCTCTTCAAACACCTTGGTGCTCGTCCACCTGCCTCCCTTTAGCCTTCGGTATGAGATGTGCTGCCAGAACTGTTGTCTTCTTTCAGTTCCTTTTTTTGGGTCATTTTTCTATTCCTCTGATTTTTAATTTTTAACTTTTTTTGGTATCACTAGTGTACAGTTACATGAGCAACACGGTGGTTACTGGACTCCCCCCATTATCAAGTCCCCCCCTCATACCCCGTTACAGTCACTGTCCATCAGCGTAGGGAGATGCTATAGAGTCACTACTTGTCTTCTCTGCGTGCTATACTGCCATGCCTCCCCGTGCCCACCCCCCCTACATCATGTATGTTGATCCTAATGCCCCTTATTCCTCTTCTCCCTCCCTTCGCACCCACCCTTCCCAGTCCCTTTCCCTTTGGTATCTGTTAGTCCATTCTCGGGTTCGTGAGTCTGCTGCTGTTTCGTGCCTTCAGTTTTTTCTCCGTTCTTATGCTCCACAGATGAGTGAAACTACTTGATACTTGTCTTTCCCTGCCTGGCATATTTCACTGAGCATACTCTAGCCCCATCCACGTTATTGATAATCTTTCTTTCAGTTCCTAAAGCTCTGAACTTTAATACAGTATGAGTTTAACAGAATACTTGGTAAATCACTTAAAATATACCTGCTTCAGGTGAGAATACCATCTGTCTGTTTATTGCAGCACTATTTACAACAACCAAGGTATGGAAGCAACCTAAGTGGCCATCTGTAGATGAATGGATAGAGAAGAGGTGGCACATATACAAAATGTTACACTATTCAGCCATAAGAAGGAAACAAATCCTACCATTTGCAACAACATGGATGGAGCTGGAGGGTCTTATGCTCAGTGAAATAAGCCAGGCGGAGAAAGACAAGTACCAAATGACTTCCCTCATTTGTGGCGTATTAAATCAAAGCAAATCTGAAGGAACAAAACAGCAGCGGACTCACAGACTCCAAGAAGCGACTAGCGATTACCAAAGGGGAGGGGTATGGCAGGGAGAAGAGGATTCATGAAGGGGTATTATGATTGGTGCACCTGGTGTGTGTGGGCTCACGGGGAAACAATGTAGCTCAGAGAAGACAAGTAGGGACTCCGTGGCGTCGTGCTCCGCTGATGGACAGCGACGGCAATGGGGTATAGGGGGGACTCGATAATATGGGTGAAGGTAGTACCCACATTGAAGGTTTCTTGTGAAACCTTCAGAGCAGTGTATATCAATGATACCTTAATGAAAAAGGAAAAAGGAAAAAAAAAAGTTCACATTATACCAATTGACCTTTATGAAAGACTTCAACGCTTTTCTATCCCTTTTCCTTTTTCTTTTTCGCTGTCTCGCCAACGGGTGTCCTGCCGAGTACCTGGTGCCCGGGGCGGCCGCGCTGGGCCAGCAGGCTGGGGGGGTGGGGGGGGCCCGGCCTGGGGGGGGCCTGAGCCGCGAGCCCCGAGCTGCCAATCGCGCGCCGTCTCCCGGCAACTTGGGAGCGCGCGTCGCCAGCGCACAATGCCCGCCCACCTCTAGCCCAGGCGCTCAAGGGAAGGCAGGCAGTTTAGCGGAGAGAGCCGCGTTAGCCGCTCCGCCGCCGTACAGAGCTCGCTGATTTCCCGAATGGGAGGGGTTTTGAGCAAGCTCTGCCCCCCGCAGCCCGCCCCCGTTCCGGAGGCCAGGAGCCGGCGCCCCGTCTTCCTCGGAAGCCCCGCCCGCCCCGCAAGCCCCGCCCCGCCGGCTCCCTCGGTCCGCCGGGATCGCATTCCCCCTTCAGTACCCACTCGTTTCCTCGGGTCCCCTCGGAGGCCTCATCGCCGGTAAGACACGCTGAACCTCCCCAGACCGAGGAGGACTTGACTTTGAAAGTCTTTTTTCTTAAGTCCTAAGTGGGTTCTGTGCCCTTTTCACCTCTTCAAACACCTTGGTGCTCGTCCACCTGCCTCCCTTTAGCCTTCGGTATGAGATGTGCTGCCAGAACTGTTGTCTTCTTTCAGTTCCTTTTTTTGGGTTATTTTTCTATTCGTCTGATTTTAATTTTTAACTTATTTTGGTATCACTAGTGTACAGTTACATGAGCAACACGGTGGTTACTAGACTCCCCCCATTATCAAGTCCCCCCCTCATACCCCGTTACAGTCACTGTCCATCAGCGTAGGGAGATGCTATAGAGTCACTACTTGTCTTCTCTGCGTGCTATACTGCCATGCCTCCCCGTGCCCACCCCCCCTACATCATGTATGTTGATCCTAATGCCCCTTATTCCTCTTCTCCCTCCCTTCGCACCCACCCATCCCAGTCCCTTTCCCTTTGGTATCTGTTAGTCCATTCTCGGGTTCGTGAGTCTGCTGCTGTTTCGTGCCTTCAGTTTTTTCTCCGTTCTTATGCTCCACAGATGAGTGAAACTACTTGATACTTGTCTTTCCCTGCCTGGCATATTTCACTGAGCATACTCTAGCCCCATCCACGTTATTGATAATCTTTCTTTCAGTTCCTAAAGCTCTGAACTTTAATACAGTATGACTTTAACAGAATACCTGGTAAATCACTTAAAATATACCTGCTTCAGGTGAGAATACCATCTGTCTGTTTATTGCAGCACTATTTACAACCAAGGTATGGAAGCAACCTAAGTGGCCATCTGTAGATGAATGGATAGAGAAGAGGTGGCACATATACAAAATGTTACACTATTCAGCCATAAGAAGGAAACAAATCCTACCATTTGCTACAACATGGATGGAGCTGGAGGGTCTTATGCTCAGTGAAATAAGCCAGGCAGAGAAAGACAAGTACCAAATGACTTCCCTCATTTGTGGCGTATTAAATCAAAGCAAATCTGAAGGAACAAAACAGCAGCGGACTCACAGACCCCAAGAAGCGACTAGCGATTACCAAAGGGGAGGGGTATGGCAGGAAGAAGAGGATTCATGAAGGGGTATTATGATTGGTGCACCTGGTGTGTGTGGGCTCACGGGGAAACAATGTAGCTCAGAGAAGACAAGTAGGGACTCCGTGGCGTCGTGCTCCGCTGATGGACAGCGACGGCAATGGGGTATAGGGGGGACTCGATAATATGGGTGAAGGTAGTACCCACATTGAAGGTTTCTTGTGAAACCTTCAGAGCAGTGTATATCAATGATACCTTAAGGAAAAAGGAAAAAGGAAAAAAAAAGTTCACATTATACCAATTGACCTTTATGAAAGACTTCAACGCTTTTCTTTCCCTTTTCCTTTTTCTTTTTCGCTGTCTCGCCAACGGGTGTCCTGCCGAGTACCTGGTGCCCGGGGCGGCCGCGCTGGGCCAGCAGGCTGGGGGCGGGGGGGGGCCCGGCCTGGGGGGGCCTGAGCCGCGAGCCCCGAGCTGCCAATCGCGCGCCGTCTCCCGGCAACTTGGGAGCGCGCGCCGCCAGCGCACAATGCCCGCCCACCTCTAGCCCAGGCGCTCAAGGGAAGGCAGGCAGTTTAGCGGAGAGAGCCGCGTTAGCCGCTCCGCCGCCGTACAGAGCTCGCTGATTTCCCGAATGGGAGGGGTTTTGAGCAAGCTCTGCCCCCCGCAGCCCGCCCCCGTTCCGGAGGCCAGGAGCCGGCGCCCGGCCTTCCTCGGAAGCCCCGCCCGCCCCGCAAGCCCCGCCCCGCCGGCTCCCTCGGCCCGCCGGGATCGCATTCCCCCTTCAGTACCCACTCGTTTCCTCGTGTCCCCTCGGAGGCCTCATCGCCGGTAAGACACGCTGACCCTCCCCAGACCGAGGAGGACTTGACTTTGAAAGTCTTTTTTCTTAAGTCCTAAGTGGGTTCTGTGCCCTTTTCACCTCTTCAAACACCTTGGTGCGCGTCCACCTGCCTCCCTTTAGCCTTCGCTATGAGATGTGCTGCCAGAACTGTTGTCTTCTTTCAGTTCCTTTTTTTGGGTCATTTTTCTATTCCTCTGATTTTTAATTTTTAACTTATTTTGGTATCATTAGTGTACAGTTACATGAGCAACACGGTGGTTACTAGACTCCCCCCATTATCAAGTCCCCCCCTCATACCCCGTTACAGTCACTGTCCATCAGCGTAGGGAGATGCTATAGAGTCACTACTTGTCTTCTCTGCGTGCTATACTGCCATGCCTCCCCGTGCCCACCCCCCCTACATCATGTATGTTGATCCTAATGCCCCTTATTCCCCTTCTCCCTCCTTTCGCACCCACCCTTCCCGTCCCTTTCCCTTTGGTATCTGTTAGTCCATTCTCGGGTTCGTGAGTCTGCTGCTGTTTCGTGCCTTCAGTTTTTTCTCCGTTCTTATGCTCCACAGACGAGTGAAACTACTTGATACTTGTCTTTCCCTGCCTGGCATATTTCACTGAGCATACTCTAGCCCCATCCACGTTATTGATAATCTTTCTTTCAGTTCCTAAAGCTCTGAACTTTAATACAGTATGACTTTAACAGAATACCTGGTAAATCACTTAAAATATACCTGCTTCAGGTGAGAATACCATCTGTCTGTTTATTGCAGCACTATTTACAACCAAGGTATGGAAGCAACCTAAGTGGCCATCTGTAGATGAATGGATAGAGAAGAGGTGGCACATATACAAAATGTTACACTATTCAGCCATAAGAAGGAAACAAATCCTACCATTTGCTACAACATGGATGGAGCTGGAGGGTCTTATGCTCAGTGAAATAAGCCAGGCAGAGAAAGACAAGTACCAAATGACTTCCCTCATTTGTGGCGTATTAAATCAAAGCAAATCTGAAGGAACAAAACAGCAGCGGACTCACAGACCCCAAGAAGCGACTAGCGATTACCAAAGGGGAGGGGTATGGCAGGAAGAAGAGGATTCATGAAGGGGTATTATGATTGGTGCACCTGGTGTGTGTGGGCTCACGGGGAAACAATGTAGCTCAGAGAAGACAAGTAGGGACTCCGTGGCGTCGTGCTCCGCTGATGGACAGCGACGGCAATGGGGTATAGGGGGGACTCGATAATATGGGTGAAGGTAGTACCCACATTGAAGGTTTCTTGTGAAACCTTCAGAGCAGTGTATATCAATGATACCTTAATGAAAAAGGAAAAAGGAAAAAAAAAAGTTCACATTATACCAATTGACCTTTATGAAAGACTTCAACGCTTTTCTTTCCCTTTTCCTTTTTCTTTTTCGCTGTCTCGCCAACGGGTGTCCTGCCGAGTACCTGGTGCCCGGGGCGGCCGCGCTGGGCCAGCAGGCTGGGGGCGGGGGGGGGCCCGGCCTGGGGGGGCCTGAGCCGCGAGCCCCGAGCTGCCAATCGCGCGCCGTCTCCCGGCAACTTGGGAGCGCGCGCCGCCAGCGCACAATGCCCGCCCACCTCTAGCCCAGGCGCTCAAGGGAAGGCAGGCAGTTTAGCGGAGAGAGCCGCGTTAGCCGCTCCGCCGCCGTACAGAGCTCGCTGATTTCCCGAATGGGAGGGGTTTTGAGCAAGCTCTGCCCCCCGCAGCCCGCCCCCGTTCCGGAGGCCAGGAGCCGGCGCCCGGCCTTCCTCGGAAGCCCCGCCCGCCCCGCAAGCCCCGCCCCGCCGGCTCCCTCGGCCCGCCGGGATCGCATTCCCCCTTCAGTACCCACTCGTTTCCTCGTGTCCCCTCGGAGGCCTCATCGCCGGTAAGACACGCTGACCCTCCCCAGACCGAGGAGGACTTGACTTTGAAAGTCTTTTTTCTTAAGTCCTAAGTGGGTTCTGTGCCCTTTTCACCTCTTCAAACACCTTGGTGCGCGTCCACCTGCCTCCCTTTAGCCTTCGCTATGAGATGTGCTGCCAGAACTGTTGTCTTCTTTCAGTTCCTTTTTTTGGGTCATTTTTCTATTCCTCTGATTTTTAATTTTTAACTTATTTTGGTATCATTAGTGTACAGTTACATGAGCAACACGGTGGTTACTAGACTCCCCCCATTATCAAGTCCCCCCCTCATACCCCGTTACAGTCACTGTCCATCAGCGTAGGGAGATGCTATAGAGTCACTACTTGTCTTCTCTGCGTGCTATACTGCCATGCCTCCCCGTGCCCACCCCCCCTACATCATGTATGTTGATCCTAATGCCCCTTATTCCCCTTCTCCCTCCTTTCGCACCCACCCTTCCCGTCCCTTTCCCTTTGGTATCTGTTAGTCCATTCTCGGGTTCGTGAGTCTGCTGCTGTTTCGTGCCTTCAGTTTTTTCTCCGTTCTTATGCTCCACAGACGAGTGAAACTACTTGATACTTGTCTTTCCCTGCCTGGCATATTTCACTGAGCATACTCTAGCCCCATCCACGTTATTGATAATCTTTCTTTCAGTTCCTAAAGCTCTGAACTTTAATACAGTATGACTTTAACAGAATACCTGGTAAATCACTTAAAATATACCTGCTTCAGGTGAGAATACCATCTGTCTGTTTATTGCAGCACTATTTACAACCAAGGTATGGAAGCAACCTAAGTGGCCATCTGTAGATGAATGGATAGAGAAGAGGTGGCACATATACAAAATGTTACACTATTCAGCCATAAGAAGGAAACAAATCCTACCATTTGCTACAACATGGATGGAGCTGGAGGGTCTTATGCTCAGTGAAATAAGCCAGGCAGAGAAAGACAAGTACCAAATGACTTCCCTCATTTGTGGCGTATTAAATCAAAGCAAATCTGAAGGAACAAAACAGCAGCGGACTCACAGACCCCAAGAAGCGACTAGCGATTACCAAAGGGGAGGGGTATGGCAGGAAGAAGAGGATTCATGAAGGGGTATTATGATTGGTGCACCTGGTGTGTGTGGGCTCACGGGGAAACAATGTAGCTCAGAGAAGACAAGTAGGGACTCCGTGGCGTCGTGCTCCGCTGATGGACAGCGACGGCAATGGGGTATAGGGGGGACTCGATAATATGGGTGAAGGTAGTACCCACATTGAAGGTTTCTTGTGAAACCTTCAGAGCAGTGTATATCAATGATACCTTAAGGAAAAAGGAAAAAGGAAAAAAAAAAGTTCACATTATACCAATTGACCTTTATGAAAGACTTCAACGCTTTTCTTTCCCTTTTCCTTTTTCTTTTTCGCTGTCTCGCCAACGGGTGTCCTGCCGAGTACCTGGTGCCCGGGGCGGCCGCGCTGGGCCAGCAGGCTGGGGGCGGGGGGGGGCCCGGCCTGGGGGGGCCTGAGCCGCGAGCCCCGAGCTGCCAATCGCGCGCCGTCTCCCGGCAACTTGGGAGCGCGCGCCGCCAGCGCACAATGCCCGCCCACCTCTAGCCCAGGCGCTCAAGGGAAGGCAGGCAGTTTAGCGGAGAGAGCCGCGTTAGCCGCTCCGCCGCCGTACAGAGCTCGCTGATTTCCCGAATGGGAGGGGTTTTGAGCAAGCTCTGCCCCCCGCAGCCCGCCCCCGTTCCGGAGGCCAGGAGCCGGCGCCCGGCCTTCCTCGGAAGCCCCGCCCGCCCCGCAAGCCCCGCCCCGCCGGCTCCCTCGGCCCGCCGGGATCGCATTCCCCCTTCAGTACCCACTCGTTTCCTCGTGTCCCCTCGGAGGCCTCATCGCCGGTAAGACACGCTGACCCTCCCCAGACCGAGGAGGACTTGACTTTGAAAGTCTTTTTTCTTAAGTCCTAAGTGGGTTCTGTGCCCTTTTCACCTCTTCAAACACCTTGGTGCGCGTCCACCTGCCTCCCTTTAGCCTTCGCTATGAGATGTGCTGCCAGAACTGTTGTCTTCTTTCAGTTCCTTTTTTTGGGTCATTTTTCTATTCCTCTGATTTTTAATTTTTAACTTTTTTTGGTATCACTAGTGTACAGTTACATGAGCAACACGGTGGTTACTGGACTCCCCCCATTATCAAGTCCCCCCCTCATACCCCGTTACAGTCACTGTCCATCAGCGTAGGGAGATGCTATAGAGTCACTACTTGTCTTCTCTGCGTGCTATACTGCCATGCCTCCCCGTGCCCACCCCCCCTACATCATGTATGTTGATCCTAATGCCCCTTATTCCTCTTCTCCCTCCCTTCGCACCCACCCTTCCCAGTCCCTTTCCCTTTGGTATCTGTTAGTCCATTCTCGGGTTCGTGAGTCTGCTGCTGTTTCGTGCCTTCAGTTTTTTCTCCGTTCTTATGCTCCACAGATGAGTGAAACTACTTGATACTTGTCTTTCCCTGCCTGGCATATTTCACTGAGCATACTCTAGCCCCATCCACGTTATTGATAATCTTTCTTTCAGTTCCTAAAGCTCTGAACTTTAATACAGTATGAGTTTAACAGAATACTTGGTAAATCACTTAAAATATACCTGCTTCAGGTGAGAATACCATCTGTCTGTTTATTGCAGCACTATTTACAACAACCAAGGTATGGAAGCAACCTAAGTGGCCATCTGTAGATGAATGGATAGAGAAGAGGTGGCACATATACAAAATGTTACACTATTCAGCCATAAGAAGGAAACAAATCCTACCATTTGCAACAACATGGATGGAGCTGGAGGGTCTTATGCTCAGTGAAATAAGCCAGGCGGAGAAAGACAAGTACCAAATGACTTCCCTCATTTGTGGCGTATTAAATCAAAGCAAATCTGAAGGAACAAAACAGCAGCGGACTCACAGACTCCAAGAAGCGACTAGCGATTACCAAAGGGGAGGGGTATGGCAGGGAGAAGAGGATTCATGAAGGGGTATTATGATTGGTGCACCTGGTGTGTGTGGGCTCACGGGGAAACAATGTAGCTCAGAGAAGACAAGTAGGGACTCCGTGGCGTCGTGCTCCGCTGATGGACAGCGACGGCAATGGGGTATAGGGGGGACTCGATAATATGGGTGAAGGTAGTACCCA
Organism: Manis pentadactyla; assembly: GCF_030020395.1. Lineage (NCBI taxonomy): Eukaryota > Metazoa > Chordata > Mammalia > Pholidota > Manidae > Manis > Manis pentadactyla. The sequence goes on from NW_026644716.1 coordinate 53,879, forward strand.
CATTGAAGGTTTCTTGTGAAACCTTCAGAGCAGTGTATATCAATGATACCTTAATGAAAAAGGAAAAAGGAAAAAAAAAAGTTCACATTATACCAATTGACCTTTATGAAAGACTTCAACGCTTTTCTATCCCTTTTCCTTTTTCTTTTTCGCTGTCTCGCCAACGGGTGTCCTGCCGAGTACCTGGTGCCCGGGGCGGCCGCGCTGGGCCAGCAGGCTGGGGGGGTGGGGGGGGCCCGGCCTGGGGGGGGCCTGAGCCGCGAGCCCCGAGCTGCCAATCGCGCGCCGTCTCCCGGCAACTTGGGAGCGCGCGTCGCCAGCGCACAATGCCCGCCCACCTCTAGCCCAGGCGCTCAAGGGAAGGCAGGCAGTTTAGCGGAGAGAGCCGCGTTAGCCGCTCCGCCGCCGTACAGAGCTCGCTGATTTCCCGAATGGGAGGGGTTTTGAGCAAGCTCTGCCCCCCGCAGCCCGCCCCCGTTCCGGAGGCCAGGAGCCGGCGCCCCGTCTTCCTCGGAAGCCCCGCCCGCCCCGCAAGCCCCGCCCCGCCGGCTCCCTCGGTCCGCCGGGATCGCATTCCCCCTTCAGTACCCACTCGTTTCCTCGGGTCCCCTCGGAGGCCTCATCGCCGGTAAGACACGCTGAACCTCCCCAGACCGAGGAGGACTTGACTTTGAAAGTCTTTTTTCTTAAGTCCTAAGTGGGTTCTGTGCCCTTTTCACCTCTTCAAACACCTTGGTGCTCGTCCACCTGCCTCCCTTTAGCCTTCGGTATGAGATGTGCTGCCAGAACTGTTGTCTTCTTTCAGTTCCTTTTTTTGGGTTATTTTTCTATTCGTCTGATTTTAATTTTTAACTTATTTTGGTATCACTAGTGTACAGTTACATGAGCAACACGGTGGTTACTAGACTCCCCCCATTATCAAGTCCCCCCCTCATACCCCGTTACAGTCACTGTCCATCAGCGTAGGGAGATGCTATAGAGTCACTACTTGTCTTCTCTGCGTGCTATACTGCCATGCCTCCCCGTGCCCACCCCCCCTACATCATGTATGTTGATCCTAATGCCCCTTATTCCTCTTCTCCCTCCCTTCGCACCCACCCATCCCAGTCCCTTTCCCTTTGGTATCTGTTAGTCCATTCTCGGGTTCGTGAGTCTGCTGCTGTTTCGTGCCTTCAGTTTTTTCTCCGTTCTTATGCTCCACAGATGAGTGAAACTACTTGATACTTGTCTTTCCCTGCCTGGCATATTTCACTGAGCATACTCTAGCCCCATCCACGTTATTGATAATCTTTCTTTCAGTTCCTAAAGCTCTGAACTTTAATACAGTATGACTTTAACAGAATACCTGGTAAATCACTTAAAATATACCTGCTTCAGGTGAGAATACCATCTGTCTGTTTATTGCAGCACTATTTACAACCAAGGTATGGAAGCAACCTAAGTGGCCATCTGTAGATGAATGGATAGAGAAGAGGTGGCACATATACAAAATGTTACACTATTCAGCCATAAGAAGGAAACAAATCCTACCATTTGCTACAACATGGATGGAGCTGGAGGGTCTTATGCTCAGTGAAATAAGCCAGGCAGAGAAAGACAAGTACCAAATGACTTCCCTCATTTGTGGCGTATTAAATCAAAGCAAATCTGAAGGAACAAAACAGCAGCGGACTCACAGACCCCAAGAAGCGACTAGCGATTACCAAAGGGGAGGGGTATGGCAGGAAGAAGAGGATTCATGAAGGGGTATTATGATTGGTGCACCTGGTGTGTGTGGGCTCACGGGGAAACAATGTAGCTCAGAGAAGACAAGTAGGGACTCCGTGGCGTCGTGCTCCGCTGATGGACAGCGACGGCAATGGGGTATAGGGGGGACTCGATAATATGGGTGAAGGTAGTACCCACATTGAAGGTTTCTTGTGAAACCTTCAGAGCAGTGTATATCAATGATACCTTAAGGAAAAAGGAAAAAGGAAAAAAAAAGTTCACATTATACCAATTGACCTTTATGAAAGACTTCAACGCTTTTCTTTCCCTTTTCCTTTTTCTTTTTCGCTGTCTCGCCAACGGGTGTCCTGCCGAGTACCTGGTGCCCGGGGCGGCCGCGCTGGGCCAGCAGGCTGGGGGCGGGGGGGGGCCCGGCCTGGGGGGGCCTGAGCCGCGAGCCCCGAGCTGCCAATCGCGCGCCGTCTCCCGGCAACTTGGGAGCGCGCGCCGCCAGCGCACAATGCCCGCCCACCTCTAGCCCAGGCGCTCAAGGGAAGGCAGGCAGTTTAGCGGAGAGAGCCGCGTTAGCCGCTCCGCCGCCGTACAGAGCTCGCTGATTTCCCGAATGGGAGGGGTTTTGAGCAAGCTCTGCCCCCCGCAGCCCGCCCCCGTTCCGGAGGCCAGGAGCCGGCGCCCGGCCTTCCTCGGAAGCCCCGCCCGCCCCGCAAGCCCCGCCCCGCCGGCTCCCTCGGCCCGCCGGGATCGCATTCCCCCTTCAGTACCCACTCGTTTCCTCGTGTCCCCTCGGAGGCCTCATCGCCGGTAAGACACGCTGACCCTCCCCAGACCGAGGAGGACTTGACTTTGAAAGTCTTTTTTCTTAAGTCCTAAGTGGGTTCTGTGCCCTTTTCACCTCTTCAAACACCTTGGTGCGCGTCCACCTGCCTCCCTTTAGCCTTCGCTATGAGATGTGCTGCCAGAACTGTTGTCTTCTTTCAGTTCCTTTTTTTGGGTCATTTTTCTATTCCTCTGATTTTTAATTTTTAACTTATTTTGGTATCATTAGTGTACAGTTACATGAGCAACACGGTGGTTACTAGACTCCCCCCATTATCAAGTCCCCCCCTCATACCCCGTTACAGTCACTGTCCATCAGCGTAGGGAGATGCTATAGAGTCACTACTTGTCTTCTCTGCGTGCTATACTGCCATGCCTCCCCGTGCCCACCCCCCCTACATCATGTATGTTGATCCTAATGCCCCTTATTCCCCTTCTCCCTCCTTTCGCACCCACCCTTCCCGTCCCTTTCCCTTTGGTATCTGTTAGTCCATTCTCGGGTTCGTGAGTCTGCTGCTGTTTCGTGCCTTCAGTTTTTTCTCCGTTCTTATGCTCCACAGACGAGTGAAACTACTTGATACTTGTCTTTCCCTGCCTGGCATATTTCACTGAGCATACTCTAGCCCCATCCACGTTATTGATAATCTTTCTTTCAGTTCCTAAAGCTCTGAACTTTAATACAGTATGACTTTAACAGAATACCTGGTAAATCACTTAAAATATACCTGCTTCAGGTGAGAATACCATCTGTCTGTTTATTGCAGCACTATTTACAACCAAGGTATGGAAGCAACCTAAGTGGCCATCTGTAGATGAATGGATAGAGAAGAGGTGGCACATATACAAAATGTTACACTATTCAGCCATAAGAAGGAAACAAATCCTACCATTTGCTACAACATGGATGGAGCTGGAGGGTCTTATGCTCAGTGAAATAAGCCAGGCAGAGAAAGACAAGTACCAAATGACTTCCCTCATTTGTGGCGTATTAAATCAAAGCAAATCTGAAGGAACAAAACAGCAGCGGACTCACAGACCCCAAGAAGCGACTAGCGATTACCAAAGGGGAGGGGTATGGCAGGAAGAAGAGGATTCATGAAGGGGTATTATGATTGGTGCACCTGGTGTGTGTGGGCTCACGGGGAAACAATGTAGCTCAGAGAAGACAAGTAGGGACTCCGTGGCGTCGTGCTCCGCTGATGGACAGCGACGGCAATGGGGTATAGGGGGGACTCGATAATATGGGTGAAGGTAGTACCCACATTGAAGGTTTCTTGTGAAACCTTCAGAGCAGTGTATATCAATGATACCTTAAGGAAAAAGGAAAAAGGAAAAAAAAAAGTTCACATTATACCAATTGACCTTTATGAAAGACTTCAACGCTTTTCTTTCCCTTTTCCTTTTTCTTTTTCGCTGTCTCGCCAACGGGTGTCCTGCCGAGTACCTGGTGCCCGGGGCGGCCGCGCTGGGCCAGCAGGCTGGGGGCGGGGGGGGGGCCCGGCCTGGGGGGGCCTGAGCCGCGAGCCCCGAGCTGCCAATCGCGCGCCGTCTCCCGGCAACTTGGGAGCGCGCGCCGCCAGCGCACAATGCCCGCCCACCTCTAGCCCAGGCGCTCAAGGGAAGGCAGGCAGTTTAGCGGAGAGAGCCGCGTTAGCCGCTCCGCCGCCGTACAGAGCTCGCTGATTTCCCGAATGGGAGGGGTTTTGAGCAAGCTCTGCCCCCCGCAGCCCGCCCCCGTTCCGGAGGCCAGGAGCCGGCGCCCGGCCTTCCTCGGAAGCCCTGCCCGCCCCGCAAGATCCGCCCCGCCGGCTCCCTCGGCCCTCCGGGATCGCATTCCCCCTTCAGTACCCACTCGTTTCCTCGGGTCCCCTCGGAGGCCTCATCGCCGGTAAGACACACTGAACCTCCCCAGACCGAGGAGGACTTGACTTTGAAAGTCTTTTTTCTTAAGTCCTAAGTGGGTTCTGTGCCCTTTTCACCTCTTCAAACACCTTGGTGCGCGTCCACCTGCCTCCCTTTAGCCTTCGCTATGAGATGTGCTGCCAGAACTGTTGTCTTCTTTCAGTTCCTTTTTTTGGGTCATTTTTCTATTCCTCTGATTTTTAATTTTTAACTTATTTTGGTATCATTAGTGTACAGTTACATGAGCAACACGGTGGTTACTAGACTCCCCCCATTATCAAGTCCCCCCCTCATACCCCGTTACAGTCACTGTCCATCAGCGTAGGGAGATGCTATAGAGTCACTACTTGTCTTCTCTGCGTGCTATACTGCCATGCCTCCCCGTGCCCACCCCCCCTACATCATGTATGTTGATCCTAATGCCCCTTATTCCCCTTCTCCCTCCTTTCGCACCCACCCTTCCCGTCCCTTTCCCTTTGGTATCTGTTAGTCCATTCTCGGGTTCGTGAGTCTGCTGCTGTTTCGTGCCTTCAGTTTTTTCTCCGTTCTTATGCTCCACAGATGAGTGAAACTACTTGATACTTGTCTTTCCCTGCCTGGCATATTTCACTGAGCATACTCTAGCCCCATCCACGTTATTGATAATCTTTCTTTCAGTTCCTAAAGCTCTGAACTTTAATACAGTATGACTTTAACAGAATACCTGGTAAATCACTTAAAATATACCTGCTTCAGGTGAGAATACCATCTGTCTGTTTATTGCAGCACTATTTACAACCAAGGTATGGAAGCAACCTAAGTGGCCATCTGTAGATGAATGGATAGAGAAGAGGTGGCACATATACAAAATGTTACACTATTCAGCCATAAGAAGGAAACAAATCCTACCATTTGCTACAACATGGATGGAGCTGGAGGGTCTTATGCTCAGTGAAATAAGCCAGGCGGAGAAAGACAAGTACCAAATGACTTCCCTCATTTGTGGCGTATTAAATCAAAGCAAATCTGAAGGAACAAAACAGCAGCGGACTCACAGACTCCAAGAAGCGACTAGCGATTACCAAAGGGGAGGGGTATGGCAGGGAGAAGAGGATTCATGAAGGGGTATTATGATTGGTGCACCTGGTGTGTGTGGGCTCACGGGGAAACAATGTAGCTCAGAGAAGACAAGTAGGGACTCCGTGGCGTCGTGCTCCGCTGATGGACAGCGACGGCAATGGGGTATAGGGGGGACTCGATAATATGGGTGAAGGTAGTACCCACATTGAAGGTTTCTTGTGAAACCTTCAGAGCAGTGTATATCAATGATACCTTAATGAAAAAGGAAAAAGGAAAAAAAAAAGTTCACATTATACCAATTGACCTTTATGAAAGACTTCAACGCTTTTCTATCCCTTTTCCTTTTTCTTTTTCGCTGTCTCGCCAACGGGTGTCCTGCCGAGTACCTGGTGCCCGGGGCGGCCGCGCTGGGCCAGCAGGCTGGGGGGGTGGGGGGGGCCCGGCCTGGGGGGGGCCTGAGCCGCGAGCCCCGAGCTGCCAATCGCGCGCCGTCTCCCGGCAACTTGGGAGCGCGCGTCGCCAGCGCACAATGCCCGCCCACCTCTAGCCCAGGCGCTCAAGGGAAGGCAGGCAGTTTAGCGGAGAGAGCCGCGTTAGCCGCTCCGCCGCCGTACAGAGCTCGCTGATTTCCCGAATGGGAGGGGTTTTGAGCAAGCTCTGCCCCCCGCAGCCCGCCCCCGTTCCGGAGGCCAGGAGCCGGCGCCCCGTCTTCCTCGGAAGCCCCGCCCGCCCCGCAAGCCCCGCCCCGCCGGCTCCCTCGGTCCGCCGGGATCGCATTCCCCCTTCAGTACCCACTCGTTTCCTCGGGTCCCCTCGGAGGCCTCATCGCCGGTAAGACACGCTGAACCTCCCCAGACCGAGGAGGACTTGACTTTGAAAGTCTTTTTTCTTAAGTCCTAAGTGGGTTCTGTGCCCTTTTCACCTCTTCAAACACCTTGGTGCTCGTCCACCTGCCTCCCTTTAGCCTTCGGTATGAGATGTGCTGCCAGAACTGTTGTCTTCTTTCAGTTCCTTTTTTTGGGTTATTTTTCTATTCGTCTGATTTTAATTTTTAACTTATTTTGGTATCACTAGTGTACAGTTACATGAGCAACACGGTGGTTACTAGACTCCCCCCATTATCAAGTCCCCCCCTCATACCCCGTTACAGTCACTGTCCATCAGCGTAGGGAGATGCTATAGAGTCACTACTTGTCTTCTCTGCGTGCTATACTGCCATGCCTCCCCGTGCCCACCCCCCCTACATCATGTATGTTGATCCTAATGCCCCTTATTCCTCTTCTCCCTCCCTTCGCACCCACCCATCCCAGTCCCTTTCCCTTTGGTATCTGTTAGTCCATTCTCGGGTTCGTGAGTCTGCTGCTGTTTCGTGCCTTCAGTTTTTTCTCCGTTCTTATGCTCCACAGATGAGTGAAACTACTTGATACTTGTCTTTCCCTGCCTGGCATATTTCACTGAGCATACTCTAGCCCCATCCACGTTATTGATAATCTTTCTTTCAGTTCCTAAAGCTCTGAACTTTAATACAGTATGACTTTAACAGAATACCTGGTAAATCACTTAAAATATACCTGCTTCAGGTGAGAATACCATCTGTCTGTTTATTGCAGCACTATTTACAACCAAGGTATGGAAGCAACCTAAGTGGCCATCTGTAGATGAATGGATAGAGAAGAGGTGGCACATATACAAAATGTTACACTATTCAGCCATAAGAAGGAAACAAATCCTACCATTTGCTACAACATGGATGGAGCTGGAGGGTCTTATGCTCAGTGAAATAAGCCAGGCAGAGAAAGACAAGTACCAAATGACTTCCCTCATTTGTGGCGTATTAAATCAAAGCAAATCTGAAGGAACAAAACAGCAGCGGACTCACAGACCCCAAGAAGCGACTAGCGATTACCAAAGGGGAGGGGTATGGCAGGAAGAAGAGGATTCATGAAGGGGTATTATGATTGGTGCACCTGGTGTGTGTGGGCTCACGGGGAAACAATGTAGCTCAGAGAAGACAAGTAGGGACTCCGTGGCGTCGTGCTCCGCTGATGGACAGCGACGGCAATGGGGTATAGGGGGGACTCGATAATATGGGTGAAGGTAGTACCCACATTGAAGGTTTCTTGTGAAACCTTCAGAGCAGTGTATATCAATGATACCTTAAGGAAAAAGGAAAAAGGAAAAAAAAAGTTCACATTATACCAATTGACCTTTATGAAAGACTTCAACGCTTTTCTTTCCCTTTTCCTTTTTCTTTTTCGCTGTCTCGCCAACGGGTGTCCTGCCGAGTACCTGGTGCCCGGGGCGGCCGCGCTGGGCCAGCAGGCTGGGGGCGGGGGGGGGCCCGGCCTGGGGGGGCCTGAGCCGCGAGCCCCGAGCTGCCAATCGCGCGCCGTCTCCCGGCAACTTGGGAGCGCGCGCCGCCAGCGCACAATGCCCGCCCACCTCTAGCCCAGGCGCTCAAGGGAAGGCAGGCAGTTTAGCGGAGAGAGCCGCGTTAGCCGCTCCGCCGCCGTACAGAGCTCGCTGATTTCCCGAATGGGAGGGGTTTTGAGCAAGCTCTGCCCCCCGCAGCCCGCCCCCGTTCCGGAGGCCAGGAGCCGGCGCCCGGCCTTCCTCGGAAGCCCCGCCCGCCCCGCAAGCCCCGCCCCGCCGGCTCCCTCGGCCCGCCGGGATCGCATTCCCCCTTCAGTACCCACTCGTTTCCTCGTGTCCCCTCGGAGGCCTCATCGCCGGTAAGACACGCTGACCCTCCCCAGACCGAGGAGGACTTGACTTTGAAAGTCTTTTTTCTTAAGTCCTAAGTGGGTTCTGTGCCCTTTTCACCTCTTCAAACACCTTGGTGCGCGTCCACCTGCCTCCCTTTAGCCTTCGCTATGAGATGTGCTGCCAGAACTGTTGTCTTCTTTCAGTTCCTTTTTTTGGGTCATTTTTCTATTCCTCTGATTTTTAATTTTTAACTTTTTTTGGTATCACTAGTGTACAGTTACATGAGCAACACGGTGGTTACTAGACTCCCCCCATTATCAAGTCCCCCCCTCATACCCCGTTACAGTCACTGTCCATCAGCGTAGGGAGATGCTATAGAGTCACTACTTGTCTTCTCTGCGTGCTATACTGCCATGCCTCCCCGTGCCCACCCCCCCTACATCATGTATGTTGATCCTAATGCCCCTTATTCCTCTTCTCCCTCCCTTCGCACCCACCCTTCCCAGTCCCTTTCCCTTTGGTATCTGTTAGTCCATTCTCGGGTTCGTGAGTCTGCTGCTGTTTCGTGCCTTCAGTTTTTTCTCCGTTCTTATGCTCCACAGATGAGTGAAACTACTTGATACTTGTCTTTCCCTGCCTGGCATATTTCACTGAGCATACTCTAGCCCCATCCACGTTATTGATAATCTTTCTTTCAGTTCCTAAAGCTCTGAACTTTAATACAGTATGAGTTTAACAGAATACTTGGTAAATCACTTAAAATATACCTGCTTCAGGTGAGAATACCATCTGTCTGTTTATTGCAGCACTATTTACAACAACCAAGGTATGGAAGCAACCTAAGTGGCCATCTGTAGATGAATGGATAGAGAAGAGGTGGCACATATACAAAATGTTACACTATTCAGCCATAAGAAGGAAACAAATCCTACCATTTGCAACAACATGGATGGAGCTGGAGGGTCTTATGCTCAGTGAAATAAGCCAGGCGGAGAAAGACAAGTACCAAATGACTTCCCTCATTTGTGGCGTATTAAATCAAAGCAAATCTGAAGGAACAAAACAGCAGCGGACTCACAGACTCCAAGAAGCGACTAGCGATTACCAAAGGGGAGGGGTATGGCAGGGAGAAGAGGATTCATGAAGGGGTATTATGATTGGTGCACCTGGTGTGTGTGGGCTCACGGGGAAACAATGTAGCTCAGAGAAGACAAGTAGGGACTCCGTGGCGTCGTGCTCCGCTGATGGACAGCGACGGCAATGGGGTATAGGGGGGACTCGATAATATGGGTGAAGGTAGTACCCACATTGAAGGTTTCTTGTGAAACCTTCAGAGCAGTGTATATCAATGATACCTTAATGAAAAAGGAAAAAGGAAAAAAAAAAGTTCACATTATACCAATTGACCTTTATGAAAGACTTCAACGCTTTTCTATCCCTTTTCCTTTTTCTTTTTCGCTGTCTCGCCAACGGGTGTCCTGCCGAGTACCTGGTGCCCGGGGCGGCCGCGCTGGGCCAGCAGGCTGGGGGGGTGGGGGGGGCCCGGCCTGGGGGGGGCCTGAGCCGCGAGCCCCGAGCTGCCAATCGCGCGCCGTCTCCCGGCAACTTGGGAGCGCGCGTCGCCAGCGCACAATGCCCGCCCACCTCTAGCCCAGGCGCTCAAGGGAAGGCAGGCAGTTTAGCGGAGAGAGCCGCGTTAGCCGCTCCGCCGCCGTACAGAGCTCGCTGATTTCCCGAATGGGAGGGGTTTTGAGCAAGCTCTGCCCCCCGCAGCCCGCCCCCGTTCCGGAGGCCAGGAGCCGGCGCCCCGTCTTCCTCGGAAGCCCCGCCCGCCCCGCAAGCCCCGCCCCGCCGGCTCCCTCGGTCCGCCGGGATCGCATTCCCCCTTCAGTACCCACTCGTTTCCTCGGGTCCCCTCGGAGGCCTCATCGCCGGTAAGACACGCTGAACCTCCCCAGACCGAGGAGGACTTGACTTTGAAAGTCTTTTTTCTTAAGTCCTAAGTGGGTTCTGTGCCCTTTTCACCTCTTCAAACACCTTGGTGCTCGTCCACCTGCCTCCCTTTAGCCTTCGGTATGAGATGTGCTGCCAGAACTGTTGTCTTCTTTCAGTTCCTTTTTTTGGGTTATTTTTCTATTCGTCTGATTTTAATTTTTAACTTATTTTGGTATCACTAGTGTACAGTTACATGAGCAACACGGTGGTTACTAGACTCCCCCCATTATCAAGTCCCCCCCTCATACCCCGTTACAGTCACTGTCCATCAGCGTAGGGAGATGCTATAGAGTCACTACTTGTCTTCTCTGCGTGCTATACTGCCATGCCTCCCCGTGCCCACCCCCCCTACATCATGTATGTTGATCCTAATGCCCCTTATTCCTCTTCTCCCTCCCTTCGCACCCACCCATCCCAGTCCCTTTCCCTTTGGTATCTGTTAGTCCATTCTCGGGTTCGTGAGTCTGCTGCTGTTTCGTGCCTTCAGTTTTTTCTCCGTTCTTATGCTCCACAGATGAGTGAAACTACTTGATACTTGTCTTTCCCTGCCTGGCATATTTCACTGAGCATACTCTAGCCCCATCCACGTTATTGATAATCTTTCTTTCAGTTCCTAAAGCTCTGAACTTTAATACAGTATGACTTTAACAGAATACCTGGTAAATCACTTAAAATATACCTGCTTCAGGTGAGAATACCATCTGTCTGTTTATTGCAGCACTATTTACAACCAAGGTATGGAAGCAACCTAAGTGGCCATCTGTAGATGAATGGATAGAGAAGAGGTGGCACATATACAAAATGTTACACTATTCAGCCATAAGAAGGAAACAAATCCTACCATTTGCTACAACATGGATGGAGCTGGAGGGTCTTATGCTCAGTGAAATAAGCCAGGCAGAGAAAGACAAGTACCAAATGACTTCCCTCATTTGTGGCGTATTAAATCAAAGCAAATCTGAAGGAACAAAACAGCAGCGGACTCACAGACCCCAAGAAGCGACTAGCGATTACCAAAGGGGAGGGGTATGGCAGGAAGAAGAGGATTCATGAAGGGGTATTATGATTGGTGCACCTGGTGTGTGTGGGCTCACGGGGAAACAATGTAGCTCAGAGAAGACAAGTAGGGACTCCGTGGCGTCGTGCTCCGCTGATGGACAGCGACGGCAATGGGGTATAGGGGGGACTCGATAATATGGGTGAAGGTAGTACCCACATTGAAGGTTTCTTGTGAAACCTTCAGAGCAGTGTATATCAATGATACCTTAAGGAAAAAGGAAAAAGGAAAAAAAAAGTTCACATTATACCAATTGACCTTTATGAAAGACTTCAACGCTTTTCTTTCCCTTTTCCTTTTTCTTTTTCGCTGTCTCGCCAACGGGTGTCCTGCCGAGTACCTGGTGCCCGGGGCGGCCGCGCTGGGCCAGCAGGCTGGGGGCGGGGGGGGGCCCGGCCTGGGGGGGCCTGAGCCGCGAGCCCCGAGCTGCCAATCGCGCGCCGTCTCCCGGCAACTTGGGAGCGCGCGCCGCCAGCGCACAATGCCCGCCCACCTCTAGCCCAGGCGCTCAAGGGAAGGCAGGCAGTTTAGCGGAGAGAGCCGCGTTAGCCGCTCCGCCGCCGTACAGAGCTCGCTGATTTCCCGAATGGGAGGGGTTTTGAGCAAGCTCTGCCCCCCGCAGCCCGCCCCCGTTCCGGAGGCCAGGAGCCGGCGCCCGGCCTTCCTCGGAAGCCCCGCCCGCCCCGCAAGCCCCGCCCCGCCGGCTCCCTCGGCCCGCCGGGATCGCATTCCCCCTTCAGTACCCACTCGTTTCCTCGTGTCCCCTCGGAGGCCTCATCGCCGGTAAGACACGCTGACCCTCCCCAGACCGAGGAGGACTTGACTTTGAAAGTCTTTTTTCTTAAGTCCTAAGTGGGTTCTGTGCCCTTTTCACCTCTTCAAACACCTTGGTGCGCGTCCACCTGCCTCCCTTTAGCCTTCGCTATGAGATGTGCTGCCAGAACTGTTGTCTTCTTTCAGTTCCTTTTTTTGGGTCATTTTTCTATTCCTCTGATTTTTAATTTTTAACTTTTTTTGGTATCACTAGTGTACAGTTACATGAGCAACACGGTGGTTACTAGACTCCCCCCATTATCAAGTCCCCCCCTCATACCCCGTTACAGTCACTGTCCATCAGCGTAGGGAGATGCTATAGAGTCACTACTTGTCTTCTCTGCGTGCTATACTGCCATGCCTCCCCGTGCCCACCCCCCCTACATCATGTATGTTGATCCTAATGCCCCTTATTCCTCTTCTCCCTCCCTTCGCACCCACCCTTCCCAGTCCCTTTCCCTTTGGTATCTGTTAGTCCATTCTCGGGTTCGTGAGTCTGCTGCTGTTTCGTGCCTTCAGTTTTTTCTCCGTTCTTATGCTCCACAGATGAGTGAAACTACTTGATACTTGTCTTTCCCTGCCTGGCATATTTCACTGAGCATACTCTAGCCCCATCCACGTTATTGATAATCTTTCTTTCAGTTCCTAAAGCTCTGAACTTTAATACAGTATGAGTTTAACAGAATACTTGGTAAATCACTTAAAATATACCTGCTTCAGGTGAGAATACCATCTGTCTGTTTATTGCAGCACTATTTACAACAACCAAGGTATGGAAGCAACCTAAGTGGCCATCTGTAGATGAATGGATAGAGAAGAGGTGGCACATATACAAAATGTTACACTATTCAGCCATAAGAAGGAAACAAATCCTACCATTTGCAACAACATGGATGGAGCTGGAGGGTCTTATGCTCAGTGAAATAAGCCAGGCGGAGAAAGACAAGTACCAAATGACTTCCCTCATTTGTGGCGTATTAAATCAAAGCAAATCTGAAGGAACAAAACAGCAGCGGACTCACAGACTCCAAGAAGCGACTAGCGATTACCAAAGGGGAGGGGTATGGCAGGGAGAAGAGGATTCATGAAGGGGTATTATGATTGGTGCACCTGGTGTGTGTGGGCTCACGGGGAAACAATGTAGCTCAGAGAAGACAAGTAGGGACTCCGTGGCGTCGTGCTCCGCTGATGGACAGCGACGGCAATGGGGTATAGGGGGGACTCGATAATATGGGTGAAGGTAGTACCCACATTGAAGGTTTCTTGTGAAACCTTCAGAGCAGTGTATATCAATGATACCTTAATGAAAAAGGAAAAAGGAAAAAAAAAAGTTCACATTATACCAATTGACCTTTATGAAAGACTTCAACGCTTTTCTATCCCTTTTCCTTTTTCTTTTTCGCTGTCTCGCCAACGGGTGTCCTGCCGAGTACCTGGTGCCCGGGGCGGCCGCGCTGGGCCAGCAGGCTGGGGGGGTGGGGGGGGCCCGGCCTGGGGGGGGCCTGAGCCGCGAGCCCCGAGCTGCCAATCGCGCGCCGTCTCCCGGCAACTTGGGAGCGCGCGTCGCCAGCGCACAATGCCCGCCCACCTCTAGCCCAGGCGCTCAAGGGAAGGCAGGCAGTTTAGCGGAGAGAGCCGCGTTAGCCGCTCCGCCGCCGTACAGAGCTCGCTGATTTCCCGAATGGGAGGGGTTTTGAGCAAGCTCTGCCCCCCGCAGCCCGCCCCCGTTCCGGAGGCCAGGAGCCGGCGCCCCGTCTTCCTCGGAAGCCCCGCCCGCCCCGCAAGCCCCGCCCCGCCGGCTCCCTCGGTCCGCCGGGATCGCATTCCCCCTTCAGTACCCACTCGTTTCCTCGGGTCCCCTCGGAGGCCTCATCGCCGGTAAGACACGCTGAACCTCCCCAGACCGAGGAGGACTTGACTTTGAAAGTCTTTTTTCTTAAGTCCTAAGTGGGTTCTGTGCCCTTTTCACCTCTTCAAACACCTTGGTGCTCGTCCACCTGCCTCCCTTTAGCCTTCGGTATGAGATGTGCTGCCAGAACTGTTGTCTTCTTTCAGTTCCTTTTTTTGGGTTATTTTTCTATTCGTCTGATTTTAATTTTTAACTTATTTTGGTATCACTAGTGTACAGTTACATGAGCAACACGGTGGTTACTAGACTCCCCCCATTATCAAGTCCCCCCCTCATACCCCGTTACAGTCACTGTCCATCAGCGTAGGGAGATGCTATAGAGTCACTACTTGTCTTCTCTGCGTGCTATACTGCCATGCCTCCCCGTGCCCACCCCCCCTACATCATGTATGTTGATCCTAATGCCCCTTATTCCTCTTCTCCCTCCCTTCGCACCCACCCATCCCAGTCCCTTTCCCTTTGGTATCTGTTAGTCCATTCTCGGGTTCGTGAGTCTGCTGCTGTTTCGTGCCTTCAGTTTTTTCTCCGTTCTTATGCTCCACAGATGAGTGAAACTACTTGATACTTGTCTTTCCCTGCCTGGCATATTTCACTGAGCATACTCTAGCCCCATCCACGTTATTGATAATCTTTCTTTCAGTTCCTAAAGCTCTGAACTTTAATACAGTATGACTTTAACAGAATACCTGGTAAATCACTTAAAATATACCTGCTTCAGGTGAGAATACCATCTGTCTGTTTATTGCAGCACTATTTACAACCAAGGTATGGAAGCAACCTAAGTGGCCATCTGTAGATGAATGGATAGAGAAGAGGTGGCACATATACAAAATGTTACACTATTCAGCCATAAGAAGGAAACAAATCCTACCATTTGCTACAACATGGATGGAGCTGGAGGGTCTTATGCTCAGTGAAATAAGCCAGGCAGAGAAAGACAAGTACCAAATGACTTCCCTCATTTGTGGCGTATTAAATCAAAGCAAATCTGAAGGAACAAAACAGCAGCGGACTCACAGACCCCAAGAAGCGACTAGCGATTACCAAAGGGGAGGGGTATGGCAGGAAGAAGAGGATTCATGAAGGGGTATTATGATTGGTGCACCTGGTGTGTGTGGGCTCACGGGGAAACAATGTAGCTCAGAGAAGACAAGTAGGGACTCCGTGGCGTCGTGCTCCGCTGATGGACAGCGACGGCAATGGGGTATAGGGGGGACTCGATAATATGGGTGAAGGTAGTACCCACATTGAAGGTTTCTTGTGAAACCTTCAGAGCAGTGTATATCAATGATACCTTAAGGAAAAAGGAAAAAGGAAAAAAAAAAGTTCACATTATACCAATTGACCTTTATGAAAGACTTCAACGCTTTTCTTTCCCTTTTCCTTTTTCTTTTTCGCTGTCTCGCCAACGGGTGTCCTGCCGAGTACCTGGTGCCCGGGGCGGCCGCGCTGGGCCAGCAGGCTGGGGGCGGGGGGGGGCCCGGCCTGGGGGGGCCTGAGCCGCGAGCCCCGAGCTGCCAATCGCGCGCCGTCTCCCGGCAACTTGGGAGCGCGCGCCGCCAGCGCACAATGCCCGCCCACCTCTAGCCCAGGCGCTGAAGGGAAGGCAGGCAGTTTAGCGGAGAGAGCCGCGTTAGCCGCTCCGCCGCCGTACAGAGCTCGCTGATTTCCCGAATGGGAGGGGTTTTGAGCAAGCTCTGCCCCCCGCAGCCCGCCCCCGTTCCGGAGGCCAGGAGCCGGCGCCCGGCCTTCCTCGGAAGCCCCGCCCGCCCCGCAAGCCCCGCCCCGCCGGCTCCCTCGGCCCGCCGGGATCGCATTCCCCCTTCAGTACCCACTCGTTTCCTCGTGTCCCCTCGGAGGCCTCATCGCCGGTAAGACACGCTGACCCTCCCCAGACCGAGGAGGACTTGACTTTGAAAGTCTTTTTTCTTAAGTCCTAAGTGGGTTCTGTGCCCTTTTCACCTCTTCAAACACCTTGGTGCGCGTCCACCTGCCTCCCTTTAGCCTTCGCTATGAGATGTGCTGCCAGAACTGTTGTCTTCTTTCAGTTCCTTTTTTTGGGTCATTTTTCTATTCCTCTGATTTTTAATTTTTAACTTTTTTTGGTATCACTAGTGTACAGTTACATGAGCAACACGGTGGTTACTAGACTCCCCCCATTATCAAGTCCCCCCCTCATACCCCGTTACAGTCACTGTCCATCAGCGTAGGGAGATGCTATAGAGTCACTACTTGTCTTCTCTGCGTGCTATACTGCCATGCCTCCCCGTGCCCACCCCCCCTACATCATGTATGTTGATCCTAATGCCCCTTATTCCTCTTCTCCCTCCCTTCGCACCCACCCTTCCCAGTCCCTTTCCCTTTGGTATCTGTTAGTCCATTCTCGGGTTCGTGAGTCTGCTGCTGTTTCGTGCCTTCAGTTTTTTCTCCGTTCTTATGCTCCACAGATGAGTGAAACTACTTGATACTTGTCTTTCCCTGCCTGGCATATTTCACTGAGCATACTCTAGCCCCATCCACGTTATTGATAATCTTTCTTTCAGTTCCTAAAGCTCTGAACTTTAATACAGTATGACTTTAACAGAATACCTGGTAAATCACTTAAAATATACCTGCTTCAGGTGAGAATACCATCTGTCTGTTTATTGCAGCACTATTTAAAACCAAGGTATGGAAGCAACCTAAGTGGCCATCTGTAGATGAATGGATAGAGAAGAGGTGGCACATATACAAAATGTTACACTATTCAGCCATAAGAAGGAAACAAATCCTACCATTTGCTACAACATGGATGGAGCTGGAGGGTCTTATGCTCAGTGAAATAAGCCAGGCAGAGAAAGACAAGTACCAAATGACTTCCCTCATTTGTGGCGTATTAAATCAAAGCAAATCTGAAGGAACAAAACAGCAGCGGACTCACAGACCCCAAGAAGCGACTAGCGATTACCAAAGGGGAGGGGTATGGCAGGAAGAAGAGGATTCATGAAGGGGTATTATGATTGGTGCACCTGGTGTGTGTGGGCTCACGGGGAAACAATGTAGCTCAGAGAAGACAAGTAGGGACTCCGTGGCGTCGTGCTCCGCTGATGGACAGCGACGGCAATGGGGTATAGGGGGGACTCGATAATATGGGTGAAGGTAGTACCCACATTGAAGGTTTCTTGTGAAACCTTCAGAGCAGTGTATATCAATGATACCTTAAGGAAAAAGGAAAAAGGAAAAAAAAAAGTTCACATTATACCAATTGACCTTTATGAAAGACTTCAACGCTTTTCTTTCCCTTTTCCTTTTTCTTTTTCGCTGTCTCGCCAACGGGTGTCCTGCCGAGTACCTGGTGCCCGGGGCGGCCGCGCTGGGCCAGCAGGCTGGGGGCGGGGGGGGGGCCCGGCCTGGGGGGGCCTGAGCCGCGAGCCCCGAGCTGCCAATCGCGCGCCGTCTCCCGGCAACTTGGGAGCGCGCGCCGCCAGCGCACAATGCCCGCCCACCTCTAGCCCAGGCGCTGAAGGGAAGGCAGGCAGTTTAGCGGAGAGAGCCGCGTTAGCCGCTCCGCCGCCGTACAGAGCTCGCTGATTTCCCGAATGGGAGGGGTTTTGAGCAAGCTCTGCCCCCCGCAGCCCGCCCCCGTTCCGGAGGCCAGGAGCCGGCGCCCGGCCTTCCTCGGAAGCCCCGCCCGCCCCGCAAGCCCCGCCCCGCCGGCTCCCTCGGCCCGCCGGGATCGCATTCCCCCTTCAGTACCCACTCGTTTCCTCGTGTCCCCTCGGAGACGTCATCGCCGGTAAGACACGCTGACCCTCCCCAGACCGAGGAGGACTTGACTTTGAAAGTCTTTTTTCTTAAGTCCTAAGTGGGTTCTGTGCCCTTTTCACCTCTTCAAACACCTTGGTGCGCGTCCACCTGCCTCCCTTTAGCCTTCGCTATGAGATGTGCTGCCAGAACTGTTGTCTTCTTTCAGTTCCTTTTTTTGGGTCATTTTTCTATTCCTCTGATTTTTAATTTTTAACTTTTTTTGGTATCATTAGTGTACAGTTACATGAGCAACACGGTGGTTACTAGACTCCCCCCATTATCAAGTCCCCCCTCATACCCCGTTACAGTCACTGTCCATCAGCGTAGGGAGATGCTATAGAGTCACTACTTGTCTTCTCTGCGTGCTATACTGCCATGCCTCCCCGTGCCCACCCCCCCTACATCATGTATGTTGATCCTAATGCCCCTTATTCCCCTTCTCCCTCCTTTCGCACCCACCCTTCCCGTCCCTTTCCCTTTGGTATCTGTTAGTCCATTCTCGGGTTCGTGAGTCTGCTGCTGTTTCGTGCCTTCAGTTTTTTCTCCGTTCTTATGCTCCACAGATGAGTGAAACTACTTGATACTTGTCTTTCCCTGCCTGGCATATTTCACTGAGCATACTCTAGCCCCATCCACGTTATTGATAATCTTTCTTTCAGTTCCTAAAGCTCTGAACTTTAATACAGTATGACTTTAACAGAATACCTGGTAAATCACTTAAAATATACCTGCTTCAGGTGAGAATACCATCTGTCTGTTTATTGCAGCACTATTTACAACCAAGGTATGGAAGCAACCTAAGTGGCCATCTGTAGATGAATGGATAGAGAAGAGGTGGCACATATACAAAATGTTACACTATTCAGCCATAAGAAGGAAACAAATCCTACCATTTGCTACAACATGGATGGAGCTGGAGGGTCTTATGCTCAGTGAAATAAGCCAGGCAGAGAAAGACAAGTACCAAATGACTTCCCTCATTTGTGGCGTATTAAATCAAAGCAAATCTGAAGGAACAAAACAGCAGCGGACTCACAGACCCCAAGAAGCGACTAGCGATTACCAAAGGGGAGGGGTATGGCAGGAAGAAGAGGATTCATGAAGGGGTATTATGATTGGTGCACCTGGTGTGTGTGGGCTCACGGGGAAACAATGTAGCTCAGAGAAGACAAGTAGGGACTCCGTGGCGTCGTGCTCCGCTGATGGACAGCGACGGCAATGGGGTATAGGGGGGACTCGATAATATGGGTGAAGGTAGTACCCACATTGAAGGTTTCTTGTGAAACCTTCAGAGCAGTGTATATCAATGATACCTTAAGGAAAAAGGAAAAAGGAAAAAAAAAAGTTCACATTATACCAATTGACCTTTATGAAAGACTTCAACGCTTTTCTTTCCCTTTTCCTTTTTCTTTTTCGCTGTCTCGCCAACGGGTGTCCTGCCGAGTACCTGGTGCCCGGGGCGGCCGCGCTGGGCCAGCAGGCTGGGGGCGGGGGGGGGCCCGGCCTGGGGGGGCCTGAGCCGCGAGCCCCGAGCTGCCAATCGCGCGCCGTCTCCCAGCAACTTGGGAGCGCGCGCCGCCAGCGCACAATGCCCGCCCACCTCTAGCCCAGGCGCTCAAGGGAAGGCAGGCAGTTTAGCGGAGAGAGCCGCGTTAGCCGCTCCGCCGCCGTACAGAGCTCGCTGATTTCCCGAATGGGAGGGGTTTTGAGCAAGCTCTGCCCCCCCGCAGCCCGCCCCCGTTCCGGAGGCCAGGAGCCGGCGCCCGGCCTTCCTCGGAAGCCCCGCCCGCCCCGCAAGCCCCGCCCCGCCGGCTCCCTCGGCCCGCCGGGATCGCATTCCCCCTTCAGTACCCACTCGTTTCCTCGGGTCCCCTCGGAGGCCTCATCGCCGGTAAGACACACTGAACCTCCCCAGACCGAGGAGGACTTGACTTTGAAAGTCTTTTTTCTTAAGTCCTAAGTGGGTTCTGTGCCCTTTTCACCTCTTCAAACACCTTGGTGCGCGTCCACCTGCCTCCCTTTAGCCTTCGCTATGAGATGTGCTGCCAGAACTGTTGTCTTCTTTCAGTTCCTTTTTTTGGGTCATTTTTCTATTCCTCTGATTTTTAATTTTTAACTTTTTTTGGTATCACTAGTGTACAGTTACATGAGCAACACGGTGGTTACTAGACTCCCCCCATTATCAAGTCCCCCCCTCATACCCCGTTACAGTCACTGTCCATCAGCGTAGGGAGATGCTATAGAGTCACTACTTGTCTTCTCTGCGTGCTATACTGCCATGCCTCCCCGTGCCCACCCCCCCTACATCATGTATGTTGATCCTAATGCCCCTTATTCCTCTTCTCCCTCCCTTCGCACCCACCCTTCCCAGTCCCTTTCCCTTTGGTATCTGTTAGTCCATTCTCGGGTTCGTGAGTCTGCTGCTGTTTCGTGCCTTCAGTTTTTTCTCCGTTCTTATGCTCCACAGATGAGTGAAACTACTTGATACTTGTCTTTCCCTGCCTGGCATATTTCACTGAGCATACTCTAGCCCCATCCACGTTATTGATAATCTTTCTTTCAGTTCCTAAAGCTCTGAACTTTAATACAGTATGAGTTTAACAGAATACTTGGTAAATCACTTAAAATATACCTGCTTCAGGTGAGAATACCATCTGTCTGTTTATTGCAGCACTATTTACAACAACCAAGGTATGGAAGCAACCTAAGTGGCCATCTGTAGATGAATGGATAGAGAAGAGGTGGCACATATACAAAATGTTACACTATTCAGCCATAAGAAGGAAACAAATCCTACCATTTGCAACAACATGGATGGAGCTGGAGGGTCTTATGCTCAGTGAAATAAGCCAGGCGGAGAAAGACAAGTACCAAATGACTTCCCTCATTTGTGGCGTATTAAATCAAAGCAAATCTGAAGGAACAAAACAGCAGCGGACTCACAGACTCCAAGAAGCGACTAGCGATTACCAAAGGGGAGGGGTATGGCAGGGAGAAGAGGATTCATGAAGGGGTATTATGATTGGTGCACCTGGTGTGTGTGGGCTCACGGGGAAACAATGTAGCTCAGAGAAGACAAGTAGGGACTCCGTGGCGTCGTGCTCCGCTGATGGACAGCGACGGCAATGGGGTATAGGGGGGACTCGATAATATGGGTGAAGGTAGTACCCACATTGAAGGTTTCTTGTGAAACCTTCAGAGCAGTGTATATCAATGATACCTTAATGAAAAAGGAAAAAGGAAAAAAAAAAGTTCACATTATACCAATTGACCTTTATGAAAGACTTCAACGCTTTTCTATCCCTTTTCCTTTTTCTTTTTCGCTGTCTCGCCAACGGGTGTCCTGCCGAGTACCTGGTGCCCGGGGCGGCCGCGCTGGGCCAGCAGGCTGGGGGGGTGGGGGGGGCCCGGCCTGGGGGGGGCCTGAGCCGCGAGCCCCGAGCTGCCAATCGCGCGCCGTCTCCCGGCAACTTGGGAGCGCGCGTCGCCAGCGCACAATGCCCGCCCACCTCTAGCCCAGGCGCTCAAGGGAAGGCAGGCAGTTTAGCGGAGAGAGCCGCGTTAGCCGCTCCGCCGCCGTACAGAGCTCGCTGATTTCCCGAATGGGAGGGGTTTTGAGCAAGCTCTGCCCCCCGCAGCCCGCCCCCGTTCCGGAGGCCAGGAGCCGGCGCCCCGTCTTCCTCGGAAGCCCCGCCCGCCCCGCAAGCCCCGCCCCGCCGGCTCCCTCGGTCCGCCGGGATCGCATTCCCCCTTCAGTACCCACTCGTTTCCTCGGGTCCCCTCGGAGGCCTCATCGCCGGTAAGACACGCTGAACCTCCCCAGACCGAGGAGGACTTGACTTTGAAAGTCTTTTTTCTTAAGTCCTAAGTGGGTTCTGTGCCCTTTTCACCTCTTCAAACACCTTGGTGCTCGTCCACCTGCCTCCCTTTAGCCTTCGGTATGAGATGTGCTGCCAGAACTGTTGTCTTCTTTCAGTTCCTTTTTTTGGGTTATTTTTCTATTCGTCTGATTTTAATTTTTAACTTATTTTGGTATCACTAGTGTACAGTTACATGAGCAACACGGTGGTTACTAGACTCCCCCCATTATCAAGTCCCCCCCTCATACCCCGTTACAGTCACTGTCCATCAGCGTAGGGAGATGCTATAGAGTCACTACTTGTCTTCTCTGCGTGCTATACTGCCATGCCTCCCCGTGCCCACCCCCCCTACATCATGTATGTTGATCCTAATGCCCCTTATTCCTCTTCTCCCTCCCTTCGCACCCACCCATCCCAGTCCCTTTCCCTTTGGTATCTGTTAGTCCATTCTCGGGTTCGTGAGTCTGCTGCTGTTTCGTGCCTTCAGTTTTTTCTCCGTTCTTATGCTCCACAGATGAGTGAAACTACTTGATACTTGTCTTTCCCTGCCTGGCATATTTCACTGAGCATACTCTAGCCCCATCCACGTTATTGATAATCTTTCTTTCAGTTCCTAAAGCTCTGAACTTTAATACAGTATGACTTTAACAGAATACCTGGTAAATCACTTAAAATATACCTGCTTCAGGTGAGAATACCATCTGTCTGTTTATTGCAGCACTATTTACAACCAAGGTATGGAAGCAACCTAAGTGGCCATCTGTAGATGAATGGATAGAGAAGAGGTGGCACATATACAAAATGTTACACTATTCAGCCATAAGAAGGAAACAAATCCTACCATTTGCTACAACATGGATGGAGCTGGAGGGTCTTATGCTCAGTGAAATAAGCCAGGCAGAGAAAGACAAGTACCAAATGACTTCCCTCATTTGTGGCGTATTAAATCAAAGCAAATCTGAAGGAACAAAACAGCAGCGGACTCACAGACCCCAAGAAGCGACTAGCGATTACCAAAGGGGAGGGGTATGGCAGGAAGAAGAGGATTCATGAAGGGGTATTATGATTGGTGCACCTGGTGTGTGTGGGCTCACGGGGAAACAATGTAGCTCAGAGAAGACAAGTAGGGACTCCGTGGCGTCGTGCTCCGCTGATGGACAGCGACGGCAATGGGGTATAGGGGGGACTCGATAATATGGGTGAAGGTAGTACCCACATTGAAGGTTTCTTGTGAAACCTTCAGAGCAGTGTATATCAATGATACCTTAAGGAAAAAGGAAAAAGGAAAAAAAAAAGTTCACATTATACCAATTGACCTTTATGAAAGACTTCAACGCTTTTCTTTCCCTTTTCCTTTTTCTTTTTCGCTGTCTCGCCAACGGGTGTCCTGCCGAGTACCTGGTGCCCGGGGCGGCCGCGCTGGGCCAGCAGGCTGGGGGCGGGGGGGGGGCCCGGCCTGGGGGGGCCTGAGCCGCGAGCCCCGAGCTGCCAATCGCGCGCCGTCTCCCGGCAACTTGGGAGCGCGCGCCGCCAGCGCACAATGCCCGCCCACCTCTAGCCCAGGCGCTCAAGGGAAGGCAGGCAGTTTAGCGGAGAGAGCCGCGTTAGCCGCTCCGCCGCCGTACAGAGCTCGCTGATTTCCCGAATGGGAGGGGTTTTGAGCAAGCTCTGCCCCCCGCAGCCCGCCCCCGTTCCGGAGGCCAGGAGCCGGCGCCCGGCCTTCCTCGGAAGCCCCGCCCGCCCCGCAAGCCCCGCCCCGCCGGCTCCCTCGGCCCGCCGGGATCGCATTCCCCCTTCAGTACCCACTCGTTTCCTCGTGTCCCCTCGGAGGCCTCATCGCCGGTAAGACACGCTGACCCTCCCCAGACCGAGGAGGACTTGACTTTGAAAGTCTTTTTTCTTAAGTCCTAAGTGGGTTCTGTGCCCTTTTCACCTCTTCAAACACCTTGGTGCGCGTCCACCTGCCTCCCTTTAGCCTTCGCTATGAGATGTGCTGCCAGAACTGTTGTCTTCTTTCAGTTCCTTTTTTTGGGTCATTTTTCTATTCCTCTGATTTTTAATTTTTAACTTTTTTTGGTATCATTAGTGTACAGTTACATGAGCAACACGGTGGTTACTAGACTCCCCCCATTATCAAGTCCCCCCCCCATACCCCGTTACAGTCACTGTCCATCAGCGTAGGGAGATGCTATAGAGTCACTACTTGTCTTCTCTGCGTGCTATACTGCCATGCCTCCCCGTGCCCACCCCCCCTACATCATGTATGTTGATCCTAATGCCCCTTATTCCTCTTCTCCCTCCCTTCGCACCCACCCATCCCAGTCCCTTTCCCTTTGGTATCTGTTAGTCCATTCTCGGGTTCGTGAGTCTGCTGCTGTTTCGTGCCTTCAGTTTTTTCTCCGTTCTTATGCTCCACAGATGAGTGAAACTACTTGATACTTGTCTTTCCCTGCCTGGCATATTTCACTGAGCATACTCTAGCCCCATCCACGTTATTGATAATCTTTCTTTCAGTTCCTAAAGCTCTGAACTTTAATACAGTATGACTTTAACAGAATACCTGGTAAATCACTTAAAATATACCTGCTTCAGGTGAGAATACCATCTGTCTGTTTATTGCAGCACTATTTACAACCAAGGTATGGAAGCAACCTAAGTGGCCATCTGTAGATGAATGGATAGAGAAGAGGTGGCACATATACAAAATGTTACACTATTCAGCCATAAGAAGGAAACAAATCCTACCATTTGCTACAACATGGATGGAGCTGGAGGGTCTTATGCTCAGTGAAATAAGCCAGGCAGAGAAAGACAAGTACCAAATGACTTCCCTCATTTGTGGCGTATTAAATCAAAGCAAATCTGAAGGAACAAAACAGCAGCGGACTCACAGACCCCAAGAAGCGACTAGCGATTACCAAAGGGGAGGGGTATGGCAGGAAGAAGAGGATTCATGAAGGGGTATTATGATTGGTGCACCTGGTGTGTGTGGGCTCACGGGGAAACAATGTAGCTCAGAGAAGACAAGTAGGGACTCCGTGGCGTCGTGCTCCGCTGATGGACAGCGACGGCAATGGGGTATAGGGGGGACTCGATAATATGGGTGAAGGTAGTACCCACATTGAAGGTTTCTTGTGAAACCTTCAGAGCAGTGTATATCAATGATACCTTAAGGAAAAAGGAAAAAGGAAAAAAAAAAGTTCACATTATACCAATTGACCTTTATGAAAGACTTCAACGCTTTTCTTTCCCTTTTCCTTTTTCTTTTTCGCTGTCTCGCCAACGGGTGTCCTGCCGAGTACCTGGTGCCCGGGGCGGCCGCGCTGGGCCAGCAGGCTGGGGGGGTGGGGGGGGCCCGGCCTGGGGGGGGCCTGAGCCGCGAGCCCCGAGCTGCCAATCGCGCGCCGTCTCCCGGCAACTTGGGAGCGCGCGTCGCCAGCGCACAATGCCCGCCCACCTCTAGCCCAGGCGCTCAAGGGAAGGCAGGCAGTTTAGCGGAGAGAGCCGCGTTAGCCGCTCCGCCGCCGTACAGAGCTCGCTGATTTCCCGAATGGGAGGGGTTTTGAGCAAGCTCTGCCCCCCGCAGCCCGCCCCCGTTCCGGAGGCCAGGAGCCGGCGCCCGGCCTTCCTCGGAAGCCCCGCCCGCCCCGCAAGCCCCGCCCCGCCGGCTCCCTCGGCCCGCCGGGATCGCATTCCCCCTTCAGTACCCACTCGTTTCCTCGTGTCCCCTCGGAGGCCTCATCGCCGGTAAGACACGCTGACCCTCCCCAGACCGAGGAGGACTTGACTTTGAAAGTCTTTTTTCTTAAGTCCTAAGTGGGTTCTGTGCCCTTTTCACCTCTTCAAACACCTTGGTGCGCGTCCACCTGCCTCCCTTTAGCCTTCGCTATGAGATGTGCTGCCAGAACTGTTGTCTTCTTTCAGTTCCTTTTTTTGGGTCATTTTTCTATTCCTCTGATTTTTAATTTTTAACTTTTTTTGGTATCATTAGTGTACAGTTACATGAGCAACACGGTGGTTACTAGACTCCCCCCATTATCAAGTCCCCCCCTCATACCCCGTTACAGTCACTGTCCATCAGCGTAGGGAGATGCTATAGAGTCACTACTTGTCTTCTCTGCGTGCTATACTGCCATGCCTCCCCGTGCCCACCCCCCCTACATCATGTATGTTGATCCTAATGCCCCTTATTCCTCTTCTCCCTCCCTTCGCACCCACCCATCCCAGTCCCTTTCCCTTTGGTATCTGTTAGTCCATTCTCGGGTTCGTGAGTCTGCTGCTGTTTCGTGCCTTCAGTTTTTTCTCCGTTCTTATGCTCCACAGATGAGTGAAACTACTTGATACTTGTCTTTCCCTGCCTGGCATATTTCACTGAGCATACTCTAGCCCCATCCACGTTATTGATAATCTTTCTTTCAGTTCCTAAAGCTCTGAACTTTAATACAGTATGACTTTAACAGAATACCTGGTAAATCACTTAAAATATACCTGCTTCAGGTGAGAATACCATCTGTCTGTTTATTGCAGCACTATTTAAAACCAAGGTATGGAAGCAACCTAAGTGGCCATCTGTAGATGAATGGATAGAGAAGAGGTGGCACATATACAAAATGTTACACTATTCAGCCATAAGAAGGAAACAAATCCTACCATTTGCTACAACATGGATGGAGCTGGAGGGTCTTATGCTCAGTGAAATAAGCCAGGCAGAGAAAGACAAGTACCAAATGACTTCCCTCATTTGTGGCGTATTAAATCAAAGCAAATCTGAAGGAACAAAACAGCAGCGGACTCACAGACCCCAAGAAGCGACTAGCGATTACCAAAGGGGAGGGGTATGGCAGGAAGAAGAGGATTCATGAAGGGGTATTATGATTGGTGCACCTGGTGTGTGTGGGCTCACGGGGAAACAATGTAGCTCAGAGAAGACAAGTAGGGACTCCGTGGCGTCGTGCTCCGCTGATGGACAGCGACGGCAATGGGGTATAGGGGGGACTCGATAATATGGGTGAAGGTAGTACCCACATTGAAGGTTTCTTGTGAAACCTTCAGAGCAGTGTATATCAATGATACCTTAATGAAAAAGGAAAAAGGAAAAAAAAAAGTTCACATTATACCAATTGACCTTTATGAAAGACTTCAACGCTTTTCTTTCCCTTTTCCTTTTTCTTTTTCGCTGTCTCGCCAACGGGTGTCCTGCCGAGTACCTGGTGCCCGGGGCGGCCGCGCTGGGCCAGCAGGCTGGGGGCGGGGGGGGGCCCGGCCTGGGGGGGCCTGAGCCGCGAGCCCCGAGCTGCCAATCGCGCGCCGTCTCCCGGCAACTTGGGAGCGCGCGCCGCCAGCGCACAATGCCCGCCCACCTCTAGCCCAGGCGCTCAAGGGAAGGCAGGCAGTTTAGCGGAGAGAGCCGCGTTAGCCGCTCCGCCGCCGTACAGAGCTCGCTGATTTCCCGAATGGGAGGGGTTTTGAGCAAGCTCTGCCCCCCGCAGCCCGCCCCCGTTCCGGAGGCCAGGAGCCGGCGCCCGGCCTTCCTCGGAAGCCCCGCCCGCCCCGCAAGCCCCGCCCCGCCGGCTCCCTCGGCCCGCCGGGATCGCATTCCCCCTTCAGTACCCACTCGTTTCCTCGTGTCCCCTCGGAGGCCTCATCGCCGGTAAGACACGCTGACCCTCCCCAGACCGAGGAGGACTTGACTTTGAAAGTCTTTTTTCTTAAGTCCTAAGTGGGTTCTGTGCCCTTTTCACCTCTTCAAACACCTTGGTGCGCGTCCACCTGCCTCCCTTTAGCCTTCGCTATGAGATGTGCTGCCAGAACTGTTGTCTTCTTTCAGTTCCTTTTTTTGGGTCATTTTTCTATTCCTCTGATTTTTAATTTTTAACTTATTTTGGTATCATTAGTGTACAGTTACATGAGCAACACGGTGGTTACTAGACTCCCCCCATTATCAAGTCCCCCCCTCATACCCCGTTACAGTCACTGTCCATCAGCGTAGGGAGATGCTATAGAGTCACTACTTGTCTTCTCTGCGTGCTATACTGCCATGCCTCCCCGTGCCCACCCCCCCTACATCATGTATGTTGATCCTAATGCCCCTCATTCCCCTTCTCCCTCCTTTCGCACCCACCCTTCCCGTCCCTTTCCCTTTGGTATCTGTTAGTCCATTCTCGGGTTCGTGAGTCTGCTGCTGTTTCGTGCCTTCAGTTTTTTCTCCGTTCTTATGCTCCACAGACGAGTGAAACTACTTGATACTTGTCTTTCCCTGCCTGGCATATTTCACTGAGCATACTCTAGCCCCATCCACGTTATTGATAATCTTTCTTTCAGTTCCTAAAGCTCTGAACTTTAATACAGTATGACTTTAACAGAATACCTGGTAAATCACTTAAAATATACCTGCTTCAGGTGAGAATACCATCTGTCTGTTTATTGCAGCACTATTTACAACCAAGGTATGGAAGCAACCTAAGTGGCCATCTGTAGATGAATGGATAGAGAAGAGGTGGCACATATACAAAATGTTACACTATTCAGCCATAAGAAGGAAACAAATCCTACCATTTGCTACAACATGGATGGAGCTGGAGGGTCTTATGCTCAGTGAAATAAGCCAGGCAGAGAAAGACAAGTACCAAATGACTTCCCTCATTTGTGGCGTATTAAATCAAAGCAAATCTGAAGGAACAAAACAGCAGCGGACTCACAGACCCCAAGAAGCGACTAGCGATTACCAAAGGGGAGGGGTATGGCAGGAAGAAGAGGATTCATGAAGGGGTATTATGATTGGTGCACCTGGTGTGTGTGGGCTCACGGGGAAACAATGTAGCTCAGAGAAGACAAGTAGGGACTCCGTGGCGTCGTGCTCCGCTGATGGACAGCGACGGCAATGGGGTATAGGGGGGACTCGATAATATGGGTGAAGGTAGTACCCACATTGAAGGTTTCTTGTGAAACCTTCAGAGCAGTGTATATCAATGATACCTTAAGGAAAAAGGAAAAAGGAAAAAAAAAAGTTCACATTATACCAATTGACCTTTATGAAAGACTTCAACGCTTTTCTTTCCCTTTTCCTTTTTCTTTTTCGCTGTCTCGCCAACGGGTGTCCTGCCGAGTACCTGGTGCCCGGGGCGGCCGCGCTGGGCCAGCAGGCTGGGGGCGGGGGGGGGGGCCCGGCCTGGGGGGGCCTGAGCCGCGAGCCCCGAGCTGCCAATCGCGCGCCGTCTCCCGGCAACTTGGGAGCGCGCGCCGCCAGCGCACAATGCCCGCCCACCTCTAGCCCAGGCGCTCAAGGGAAGGCAGGCAGTTTAGCGGAGAGAGCCGCGTTAGCCGCTCCGCCGCCGTACAGAGCTCGCTGATTTCCCGAATGGGAGGGGTTTTGAGCAAGCTCTGCCCCCCGCAGCCCGCCCCCGTTCCGGAGGCCAGGAGCCGGCGCCCGGCCTTCCTCGGAAGCCCTGCCCGCCCCGCAAGCCCCGCCCCGCCGGCTCCCTCGGCCCTCCGGGATCGCATTCCCCCTTCAGTACCCACTCGTTTCCTCGGGTCCCCTCGGAGGCCTCATCGCCGGTAAGACACACTGAACCTCCCCAGACCGAGGAGGACTTGACTTTGAAAGTCTTTTTTCTTAAGTCCTAAGTGGGTTCTGTGCCCTTTTCACCTCTTCAAACACCTTGGTGCGCGTCCACCTGCCTCCCTTTAGCCTTCGCTATGAGATGTGCTGCCAGAACTGTTGTCTTCTTTCAGTTCCTTTTTTTGGGTCATTTTTCTATTCCTCTGATTTTTAATTTTTAACTTATTTTGGTATCATTAGTGTACAGTTACATGAGCAACACGGTGGTTACTAGACTCCCCCCATTATCAAGTCCCCCCCTCATACCCCGTTACAGTCACTGTCCATCAGCGTAGGGAGATGCTATAGAGTCACTACTTGTCTTCTCTGCGTGCTATACTGCCATGCCTCCCCGTGCCCACCCCCCCTACATCATGTATGTTGATCCTAATGCCCCTTATTCCCCTTCTCCCTCCTTTCGCACCCACCCTTCCCGTCCCTTTCCCTTTGGTATCTGTTAGTCCATTCTCGGGTTCGTGAGTCTGCTGCTGTTTCGTGCCTTCAGTTTTTTCTCCGTTCTTATGCTCCACAGATGAGTGAAACTACTTGATACTTGTCTTTCCCTGCCTGGCATATTTCACTGAGCATACTCTAGCCCCATCCACGTTATTGATAATCTTTCTTTCAGTTCCTAAAGCTCTGAACTTTAATACAGTATGACTTTAACAGAATACCTGGTAAATCACTTAAAATATACCTGCTTCAGGTGAGAATACCATCTGTCTGTTTATTGCAGCACTATTTACAACCAAGGTATGGAAGCAACCTAAGTGGCCATCTGTAGATGAATGGATAGAGAAGAGGTGGCACATATACAAAATGTTACACTATTCAGCCATAAGAAGGAAACAAATCCTACCATTTGCTACAACATGGATGGAGCTGGAGGGTCTTATGCTCAGTGAAATAAGCCAGGCGGAGAAAGACAAGTACCAAATGACTTCCCTCATTTGTGGCGTATTAAATCAAAGCAAATCTGAAGGAACAAAACAGCAGCGGACTCACAGACTCCAAGAAGCGACTAGCGATTACCAAAGGGGAGGGGTATGGCAGGGAGAAGAGGATTCATGAAGGGGTATTATGATTGGTGCACCTGGTGTGTGTGGGCTCACGGGGAAACAATGTAGCTCAGAGAAGACAAGTAGGGACTCCGTGGCGTCGTGCTCCGCTGATGGACAGCGACGGCAATGGGGTATAGGGGGGACTCGATAATATGGGTGAAGGTAGTACCCACATTGAAGGTTTCTTGTGAAACCTTCAGAGCAGTGTATATCAATGATACCTTAATGAAAAAGGAAAAAGGAAAAAAAAAAGTTCACATTATACCAATTGACCTTTATGAAAGACTTCAACGCTTTTCTATCCCTTTTCCTTTTTCTTTTTCGCTGTCTCGCCAACGGGTGTCCTGCCGAGTACCTGGTGCCCGGGGCGGCCGCGCTGGGCCAGCAGGCTGGGGGGGTGGGGGGGGGCCCGGCCTGGGGGGGGCCTGAGCCGCGAGCCCCGAGCTGCCAATCGCGCGCCGTCTCCCGGCAACTTGGGAGCGCGCGTCGCCAGCGCACAATGCCCGCCCACCTCTAGCCCAGGCGCTCAAGGGAAGGCAGGCAGTTTAGCGGAGAGAGCCGCGTTAGCCGCTCCGCCGCCGTACAGAGCTCGCTGATTTCCCGAATGGGAGGGGTTTTGAGCAAGCTCTGCCCCCCGCAGCCCGCCCCCGTTCCGGAGGCCAGGAGCCGGCGCCCCGTCTTCCTCGGAAGCCCCGCCCGCCCCGCAAGCCCCGCCCCGCCGGCTCCCTCGGTCCGCAGGGATCGCATTCCCCCTTCAGTACCCACTCGTTTCCTCGGGTCCCCTCGGAGGCCTCATCGCCGGTAAGACACGCTGAACCTCCCCAGACCGAGGAGGACTTGACTTTGAAAGTCTTTTTTCTTAAGTCCTAAGTGGGTTCTGTGCCCTTTTCACCTCTTCAAACACCTTGGTGCTCGTCCACCTGCCTCCCTTTAGCCTTCGGTATGAGATGTGCTGCCAGAACTGTTGTCTTCTTTCAGTTCCTTTTTTTGGGTTATTTTTCTATTCGTCTGATTTTAATTTTTAAATTATTTTGGTATCACTAGTGTACAGTTACATGAGCAACACGGTGGTTACTAGACTCCCCCCATTATCAAGTCCCCCCCCTCATACCCCGTTACAGTCACTGTCCATCAGCGTAGGGAGATGCTATAGAGTCACTACTTGTCTTCTCTGCGTGCTATACTGCCATGCCTCCCCGTGCCCACCCCCCCTACATCATGTATGTTGATCCTAATGCCCCTTATTCCTCTTCTCCCTCCCTTCGCACCCACCCATCCCAGTCCCTTTCCCTTTGGTATCTGTTAGTCCATTCTCGGGTTCGTGAGTCTGCTGCTGTTTCGTGCCTTCAGTTTTTTCTCCGTTCTTATGCTCCACAGATGAGTGAAACTACTTGATACTTGTCTTTCCCTGCCTGGCATATTTCACTGAGCATACTCTAGCCCCATCCACGTTATTGATAATCTTTCTTTCAGTTCCTAAAGCTCTGAACTTTAATACAGTATGACTTTAACAGAATACCTGGTAAATCACTTAAAATATACCTGCTTCAGGTGAGAATACCATCTGTCTGTTTATTGCAGCACTATTTACAACCAAGGTATGGAAGCAACCTAAGTGGCCATCTGTAGATGAATGGATAGAGAAGAGGTGGCACATATACAAAATGTTACACTATTCAGCCATAAGAAGGAAACAAATCCTACCATTTGCTACAACATGGATGGAGCTGGAGGGTCTTATGCTCAGTGAAATAAGCCAGGCAGAGAAAGACAAGTACCAAATGACTTCCCTCATTTGTGGCGTATTAAATCAAAGCAAATCTGAAGGAACAAAACAGCAGCGGACTCACAGACCCCAAGAAGCGACTAGCGATTACCAAAGGGGAGGGGTATGGCAGGAAGAAGAGGATTCATGAAGGGGTATTATGATTGGTGCACCTGGTGTGTGTGGGCTCACGGGGAAACAATGTAGCTCAGAGAAGACAAGTAGGGACTCCGTGGCGTCGTGCTCCGCTGATGGACAGCGACGGCAATGGGGTATAGGGGGGACTCGATAATATGGGTGAAGGTAGTACCCACATTGAAGGTTTCTTGTGAAACCTTCAGAGCAGTGTATATCAATGATACCTTAATGAAAAAGGAAAAAGGAAAAAAAAAAGTTCACATTATACCAATTGACCTTTATGAAAGACTTCAACGCTTTTCTTTCCCTTTTCCTTTTTCTTTTTCGCTGTCTCGCCAACGGGTGTCCTGCCGAGTACCTGGTGCCCGGGGCGGCCGCGCTGGGCCAGCAGGCTGGGGGCGGGGGGGGGGCCCGGCCTGGGGGGGCCTGAGCCGCGAGCCCCGAGCTGCCAATCGCGCGCCGTCTCCCGGCAACTTGGGAGCGCGCGCCGCCAGCGCACAATGCCCGCCCACCTCTAGCCCAGGCGCTCAAGGGAAGGCAGGCAGTTTAGCGGAGAGAGCCGCGTTAGCCGCTCCGCCGCCGTACAGAGCTCGCTGATTTCCCGAATGGGAGGGGTTTTGAGCAAGCTCTGCCCCCCGCAGCCCGCCCCCGTTCCGGAGGCCAGGAGCCGGCGCCCGGCCTTCCTCGGAAGCCCCGCCCGCCCCGCAAGCCCCGCCCCGCCGGCTCCCTCGGCCCGCCGGGATCGCATTCCCCCTTCAGTACCCACTCGTTTCCTCGTGTCCCCTCGGAGGCCTCATCGCCGGTAAGACACGCTGACCCTCCCCAGACCGAGGAGGACTTGACTTTGAAAGTCTTTTTTCTTAAGTCCTAAGTGGGTTCTGTGCCCTTTTCACCTCTTCAAACACCTTGGTGCGCGTCCACCTGCCTCCCTTTAGCCTTCGCTATGAGATGTGCTGCCAGAACTGTTGTCTTCTTTCAGTTCCTTTTTTTGGGTCATTTTTCTATTCCTCTGATTTTTAATTTTTAACTTATTTTGGTATCATTAGTGTACAGTTACATGAGCAACACGGTGGTTACTAGACTCCCCCCATTATCAAGTCCCCCCCTCATACCCCGTTACAGTCACTGTCCATCAGCGTAGGGAGATGCTATAGAGTCACTACTTGTCTTCTCTGCGTGCTATACTGCCATGCCTCCCCGTGCCCACCCCCCCTACATCATGTATGTTGATCCTAATGCCCCTTATTCCCCTTCTCCCTCCTTTCGCACCCACCCTTCCCGTCCCTTTCCCTTTGGTATCTGTTAGTCCATTCTCGGGTTCGTGAGTCTGCTGCTGTTTCGTGCCTTCAGTTTTTTCTCCGTTCTTATGCTCCACAGACGAGTGAAACTACTTGATACTTGTCTTTCCCTGCCTGGCATATTTCACTGAGCATACTCTAGCCCCATCCACGTTATTGATAATCTTTCTTTCAGTTCCTAAAGCTCTGAACTTTAATACAGTATGACTTTAACAGAATACCTGGTAAATCACTTAAAATATACCTGCTTCAGGTGAGAATACCATCTGTCTGTTTATTGCAGCACTATTTACAACCAAGGTATGGAAGCAACCTAAGTGGCCATCTGTAGATGAATGGATAGAGAAGAGGTGGCACATATACAAAATGTTACACTATTCAGCCATAAGAAGGAAACAAATCCTACCATTTGCTACAACATGGATGGAGCTGGAGGGTCTTATGCTCAGTGAAATAAGCCAGGCAGAGAAAGACAAGTACCAAATGACTTCCCTCATTTGTGGCGTATTAAATCAAAGCAAATCTGAAGGAACAAAACAGCAGCGGACTCACAGACCCCAAGAAGCGACTAGCGATTACCAAAGGGGAGGGGTATGGCAGGAAGAAGAGGATTCATGAAGGGGTATTATGATTGGTGCACCTGGTGTGTGTGGGCTCACGGGGAAACAATGTAGCTCAGAGAAGACAAGTAGGGACTCCGTGGCGTCGTGCTCCGCTGATGGACAGCGACGGCAATGGGGTATAGGGGGGACTCGATAATATGGGTGAAGGTAGTACCCACATTGAAGGTTTCTTGTGAAACCTTCAGAGCAGTGTATATCAATGATACCTTAAGGAAAAAGGAAAAAGGAAAAAAAAAAGTTCACATTATACCAATTGACCTTTATGAAAGACTTCAACGCTTTTCTTTCCCTTTTCCTTTTTCTTTTTCGCTGTCTCGCCAACGGGTGTCCTGCCGAGTACCTGGTGCCCGGGGCGGCCGCGCTGGGCCAGCAGGCTGGGGGCGGGGGGGGGGCCCGGCCTGGGGGGGCCTGAGCCGCGAGCCCCGAGCTGCCAATCGCGCGCCGTCTCCCGGCAACTTGGGAGCGCGCGCCGCCAGCGCACAATGCCCGCCCACCTCTAGCCCAGGCGCTCAAGGGAAGGCAGGCAGTTTAGCGGAGAGAGCCGCGTTAGCCGCTCCGCCGCCGTACAGAGCTCGCTGATTTCCCGAATGGGAGGGGTTTTGAGCAAGCTCTGCCCCCCGCAGCCCGCCCCCGTTCCGGAGGCCAGGAGCCGGCGCCCGGCCTTCCTCGGAAGCCCTGCCCGCCCCGCAAGCCCCGCCCCGCCGGCTCCCTCGGCCCTCCGGGATCGCATTCCCCCTTCAGTACCCACTCGTTTCCTCGGGTCCCCTCGGAGGCCTCATCGCCGGTAAGACACACTGAACCTCCCCAGACCGAGGAGGACTTGACTTTGAAAGTCTTTTTTCTTAAGTCCTAAGTGGGTTCTGTGCCCTTTTCACCTCTTCAAACACCTTGGTGCGCGTCCACCTGCCTCCCTTTAGCCTTCGCTATGAGATGTGCTGCCAGAACTGTTGTCTTCTTTCAGTTCCTTTTTTTGGGTCATTTTTCTATTCCTCTGATTTTTAATTTTTAACTTATTTTGGTATCATTAGTGTACAGTTACATGAGCAACACGGTGGTTACTAGACTCCCCCCATTATCAAGTCCCCCCCTCATACCCCGTTACAGTCACTGTCCATCAGCGTAGGGAGATGCTATAGAGTCACTACTTGTCTTCTCTGCGTGCTATACTGCCATGCCTCCCCGTGCCCACCCCCCCTACATCATGTATGTTGATCCTAATGCCCCTTATTCCCCTTCTCCCTCCTTTCGCACCCACCCTTCCCGTCCCTTTCCCTTTGGTATCTGTTAGTCCATTCTCGGGTTCGTGAGTCTGCTGCTGTTTCGTGCCTTCAGTTTTTTCTCCGTTCTTATGCTCCACAGATGAGTGAAACTACTTGATACTTGTCTTTCCCTGCCTGGCATATTTCACTGAGCATACTCTAGCCCCATCCACGTTATTGATAATCTTTCTTTCAGTTCCTAAAGCTCTGAACTTTAATACAGTATGACTTTAACAGAATACCTGGTAAATCACTTAAAATATACCTGCTTCAGGTGAGAATACCATCTGTCTGTTTATTGCAGCACTATTTACAACCAAGGTATGGAAGTAACCTAAGTGGCCATCTGTAGATGAATGGATAGAGAAGAGGTGGCACATATACAAAATGTTACACTATTCAGCCATAAGAAGGAAACAAATCCTACCATTTGCTACAACATGGATGGAGCTGGAGGGTCTTATGCTCAGTGAAATAAGCCAGGCGGAGAAAGACAAGTACCAAATGACTTCCCTCATTTGTGGCGTATTAAATCAAAGCAAATCTGAAGGAACAAAACAGCAGCGGACTCACAGACTCCAAGAAGCGACTAGCGATTACCAAAGGGGAGGGGTATGGCAGGGAGAAGAGGATTCATGAAGGGGTATTATGATTGGTGCACCTGGTGTGTGTGGGCTCACGGGGAAACAATGTAGCTCAGAGAAGACAAGTAGGGACTCCGTGGCGTCGTGCTCCGCTGATGGACAGCGACGGCAATGGGGTATAGGGGGGACTCGATAATATGGGTGAAGGTAGTACCCACATTGAAGGTTTCTTGTGAAACCTTCAGAGCAGTGTATATCAATGATACCTTAATGAAAAAGGAAAAAGGAAAAAAAAAAGTTCACATTATACCAATTGACCTTTATGAAAGACTTCAACGCTTTTCTATCCCTTTTCCTTTTTCTTTTTCGCTGTCTCGCCAACGGGTGTCCTGCCGAGTACCTGGTGCCCGGGGCGGCCGCGCTGGGCCAGCAGGCTGGGGGGGTGGGGGGGGCCCGGCCTGGGGGGGGGCCTGAGCCGCGAGCCCCGAGCTGCCAATCGCGCGCCGTCTCCCGGCAACTTGGGAGC
Source organism: Manis pentadactyla (assembly GCF_030020395.1). Classification (NCBI taxonomy): domain Eukaryota; kingdom Metazoa; phylum Chordata; class Mammalia; order Pholidota; family Manidae; genus Manis; species Manis pentadactyla. The sequence continues at coordinate 90,361 of NW_026644716.1, forward strand.
GCGCGTCGCCAGCGCACAATGCCCGCCCACCTCTAGCCCAGGCGCTCAAGGGAAGGCAGGCAGTTTAGCGGAGAGAGCCGCGTTAGCCGCTCCGCCGCCGTACAGAGCTCGCTGATTTCCCGAATGGGAGGGGTTTTGAGCAAGCTCTGCCCCCCGCAGCCCGCCCCCGTTCCGGAGGCCAGGAGCCGGCGCCCCGTCTTCCTCGGAAGCCCCGCCCGCCCCGCAAGCCCCGCCCCGCCGGCTCCCTCGGTCCGCAGGGATCGCATTCCCCCTTCAGTACCCACTCGTTTCCTCGGGTCCCCTCGGAGGCCTCATCGCCGGTAAGACACGCTGAACCTCCCCAGACCGAGGAGGACTTGACTTTGAAAGTCTTTTTTCTTAAGTCCTAAGTGGGTTCTGTGCCCTTTTCACCTCTTCAAACACCTTGGTGCTCGTCCACCTGCCTCCCTTTAGCCTTCGGTATGAGATGTGCTGCCAGAACTGTTGTCTTCTTTCAGTTCCTTTTTTTGGGTTATTTTTCTATTCGTCTGATTTTAATTTTTAAATTATTTTGGTATCACTAGTGTACAGTTACATGAGCAACACGGTGGTTACTAGACTCCCCCCATTATCAAGTCCCCCCCTCATACCCCGTTACAGTCACTGTCCATCAGCGTAGGGAGATGCTATAGAGTCACTACTTGTCTTCTCTGCGTGCTATACTGCCATGCCTCCCCGTGCCCACCCCCCCTACATCATGTATGTTGATCCTAATGCCCCTTATTCCTCTTCTCCCTCCCTTCGCACCCACCCATCCCAGTCCCTTTCCCTTTGGTATCTGTTAGTCCATTCTCGGGTTCGTGAGTCTGCTGCTGTTTCGTGCCTTCAGTTTTTTCTCCGTTCTTATGCTCCACAGATGAGTGAAACTACTTGATACTTGTCTTTCCCTGCCTGGCATATTTCACTGAGCATACTCTAGCCCCATCCACGTTATTGATAATCTTTCTTTCAGTTCCTAAAGCTCTGAACTTTAATACAGTATGACTTTAACAGAATACCTGGTAAATCACTTAAAATATACCTGCTTCAGGTGAGAATACCATCTGTCTGTTTATTGCAGCACTATTTACAACCAAGGTATGGAAGCAACCTAAGTGGCCATCTGTAGATGAATGGATAGAGAAGAGGTGGCACATATACAAAATGTTACACTATTCAGCCATAAGAAGGAAACAAATCCTACCATTTGCTACAACATGGATGGAGCTGGAGGGTCTTATGCTCAGTGAAATAAGCCAGGCAGAGAAAGACAAGTACCAAATGACTTCCCTCATTTGTGGCGTATTAAATCAAAGCAAATCTGAAGGAACAAAACAGCAGCGGACTCACAGACCCCAAGAAGCGACTAGCGATTACCAAAGGGGAGGGGTATGGCAGGAAGAAGAGGATTCATGAAGGGGTATTATGATTGGTGCACCTGGTGTGTGTGGGCTCACGGGGAAACAATGTAGCTCAGAGAAGACAAGTAGGGACTCCGTGGCGTCGTGCTCCGCTGATGGACAGCGACGGCAATGGGGTATAGGGGGGACTCGATAATATGGGTGAAGGTAGTACCCACATTGAAGGTTTCTTGTGAAACCTTCAGAGCAGTGTATATCAATGATACCTTAAGGAAAAAGGAAAAAGGAAAAAAAAAAGTTCACATTATACCAATTGACCTTTATGAAAGACTTCAACGCTTTTCTTTCCCTTTTCCTTTTTCTTTTTCGCTGTCTCGCCAACGGGTGTCCTGCCGAGTACCTGGTGCCCGGGGCGGCCGCGCTGGGCCAGCAGGCTGGGGGCGGGGGGGGGCCCGGCCTGGGGGGGCCTGAGCCGCGAGCCCCGAGCTGCCAATCGCGCGCCGTCTCCCGGCAACTTGGGAGCGCGCGCCGCCAGCGCACAATGCCCGCCCACCTCTAGCCCAGGCGCTCAAGGGAAGGCAGGCAGTTTAGCGGAGAGAGCCGCGTTAGCCGCTCCGCCGCCGTACAGAGCTCGCTGATTTCCCGAATGGGAGGGGTTTTGAGCAAGCTCTGCCCCCCGCAGCCCGCCCCCGTTCCGGAGGCCAGGAGCCGGCGCCCGGCCTTCCTCGGAAGCCCCGCCCGCCCCGCAAGCCCCGCCCCGCCGGCTCCCTCGGCCCGCCGGGATCGCATTCCCCCTTCAGTACCCACTCGTTTCCTCGTGTCCCCTCGGAGGCCTCATCGCCGGTAAGACACGCTGACCCTCCCCAGACCGAGGAGGACTTGACTTTGAAAGTCTTTTTTCTTAAGTCCTAAGTGGGTTCTGTGCCCTTTTCACCTCTTCAAACACCTTGGTGCGCGTCCACCTGCCTCCCTTTAGCCTTCGCTATGAGATGTGCTGCCAGAACTGTTGTCTTCTTTCAGTTCCTTTTTTTGGGTCATTTTTCTATTCCTCTGATTTTTAATTTTTAACTTTTTTTGGTATCATTAGTGTACAGTTACATGAGCAACACGGTGGTTACTAGACTCCCCCCATTATCAAGTCCCCCCCTCATACCCCGTTACAGTCACTGTCCATCAGCGTAGGGAGATGCTATAGAGTCACTACTTGTCTTCTCTGCGTGCTATACTGCCATGCCTCCCCGTGCCCACCCCCCCTACATCATGTATGTTGATCCTAATGCCCCTTATTCCTCTTCTCCCTCCCTTCGCACCCACCCATCCCAGTCCCTTTCCCTTTGGTATCTGTTAGTCCATTCTCGGGTTCGTGAGTCTGCTGCTGTTTCGTGCCTTCAGTTTTTTCTCCGTTCTTATGCTCCACAGATGAGTGAAACTACTTGATACTTGTCTTTCCCTGCCTGGCATATTTCACTGAGCATACTCTAGCCCCATCCACGTTATTGATAATCTTTCTTTCAGTTCCTAAAGCTCTGAACTTTAATACAGTATGACTTTAACAGAATACCTGGTAAATCACTTAAAATATACCTGCTTCAGGTGAGAATACCATCTGTCTGTTTATTGCAGCACTATTTAAAACCAAGGTATGGAAGCAACCTAAGTGGCCATCTGTAGATGAATGGATAGAGAAGAGGTGGCACATATACAAAATGTTACACTATTCAGCCATAAGAAGGAAACAAATCCTACCATTTGCTACAACATGGATGGAGCTGGAGGGTCTTATGCTCAGTGAAATAAGCCAGGCAGAGAAAGACAAGTACCAAATGACTTCCCTCATTTGTGGCGTATTAAATCAAAGCAAATCTGAAGGAACAAAACAGCAGCGGACTCACAGACCCCAAGAAGCGACTAGCGATTACCAAAGGGGAGGGGTATGGCAGGAAGAAGAGGATTCATGAAGGGGTATTATGATTGGTGCACCTGGTGTGTGTGGGCTCACGGGGAAACAATGTAGCTCAGAGAAGACAAGTAGGGACTCCGTGGCGTCGTGCTCCGCTGATGGACAGCGACGGCAATGGGGTATAGGGGGGACTCGATAATATGGGTGAAGGTAGTACCCACATTGAAGGTTTCTTGTGAAACCTTCAGAGCAGTGTATATCAATGATACCTTAAGGAAAAAGGAAAAAGGAAAAAAAAAAGTTCACATTATACCAATTGACCTTTATGAAAGACTTCAACGCTTTTCTTTCCCTTTTCCTTTTTCTTTTTCGCTGTCTCGCCAACGGGTGTCCTGCCGAGTACCTGGTGCCCGGGGCGGCCGCGCTGGGCCAGCAGGCTGGGGGCGGGGGGGGGCCCGGCCTGGGGGGGCCTGAGCCGCGAGCCCCGAGCTGCCAATCGCGCGCCGTCTCCCGGCAACTTGGGAGCGCGCGCCGCCAGCGCACAATGCCCGCCCACCTCTAGCCCAGGCGCTCAAGGGAAGGCAGGCAGTTTAGCGGAGAGAGCCGCGTTAGCCGCTCCGCCGCCGTACAGAGCTCGCTGATTTCCCGAATGGGAGGGGTTTTGAGCAAGCTCTGCCCCCCGCAGCCCGCCCCCCGTTCCGGAGGCCAGGAGCCGGCGCCCCGTCTTCCTCGGAAGCCCCGCCCGCCCCGCAAGCCCCGCCCCGCCGGCTCCCTCGGTCCGCAGGGATCGCATTCCCCCTTCAGTACCCACTCGTTTCCTCGGGTCCCCTCGGAGGCCTCATCGCCGGTAAGACACGCTGAACCTCCCCAGACCGAGGAGGACTTGACTTTGAAAGTCTTTTTTCTTAAGTCCTAAGTGGGTTCTGTGCCCTTTTCACCTCTTCAAACACCTTGGTGCTCGTCCACCTGCCTCCCTTTAGCCTTCGGTATGAGATGTGCTGCCAGAACTGTTGTCTTCTTTCAGTTCCTTTTTTTGGGTTATTTTTCTATTCGTCTGATTTTAATTTTTAAATTATTTTGGTATCACTAGTGTACAGTTACATGAGCAACACGGTGGTTACTAGACTCCCCCCATTATCAAGTCCCCCCCTCATACCCCGTTACAGTCACTGTCCATCAGCGTAGGGAGATGCTATAGAGTCACTACTTGTCTTCTCTGCGTGCTATACTGCCATGCCTCCCCGTGCCCACCCCCCCTACATCATGTATGTTGATCCTAATGCCCCTTATTCCTCTTCTCCCTCCCTTCGCACCCACCCATCCCAGTCCCTTTCCCTTTGGTATCTGTTAGTCCATTCTCGGGTTCGTGAGTCTGCTGCTGTTTCGTGCCTTCAGTTTTTTCTCCGTTCTTATGCTCCACAGATGAGTGAAACTACTTGATACTTGTCTTTCCCTGCCTGGCATATTTCACTGAGCATACTCTAGCCCCATCCACGTTATTGATAATCTTTCTTTCAGTTCCTAAAGCTCTGAACTTTAATACAGTATGACTTTAACAGAATACCTGGTAAATCACTTAAAATATACCTGCTTCAGGTGAGAATACCATCTGTCTGTTTATTGCAGCACTATTTACAACCAAGGTATGGAAGCAACCTAAGTGGCCATCTGTAGATGAATGGATAGAGAAGAGGTGGCACATATACAAAATGTTACACTATTCAGCCATAAGAAGGAAACAAATCCTACCATTTGCTACAACATGGATGGAGCTGGAGGGTCTTATGCTCAGTGAAATAAGCCAGGCAGAGAAAGACAAGTACCAAATGACTTCCCTCATTTGTGGCGTATTAAATCAAAGCAAATCTGAAGGAACAAAACAGCAGCGGACTCACAGACCCCAAGAAGCGACTAGCGATTACCAAAGGGGAGGGGTATGGCAGGAAGAAGAGGATTCATGAAGGGGTATTATGATTGGTGCACCTGGTGTGTGTGGGCTCACGGGGAAACAATGTAGCTCAGAGAAGACAAGTAGGGACTCCGTGGCGTCGTGCTCCGCTGATGGACAGCGACGGCAATGGGGTATAGGGGGGACTCGATAATATGGGTGAAGGTAGTACCCACATTGAAGGTTTCTTGTGAAACCTTCAGAGCAGTGTATATCAATGATACCTTAAGGAAAAAGGAAAAAGGAAAAAAAAAAGTTCACATTATACCAATTGACCTTTATGAAAGACTTCAACGCTTTTCTTTCCCTTTTCCTTTTTCTTTTTCGCTGTCTCGCCAACGGGTGTCCTGCCGAGTACCTGGTGCCCGGGGCGGCCGCGCTGGGCCAGCAGGCTGGGGGCGGGGGGGGGCCCGGCCTGGGGGGGCCTGAGCCGCGAGCCCCGAGCTGCCAATCGCGCGCCGTCTCCCGGCAACTTGGGAGCGCGCGCCGCCAGCGCACAATGCCCGCCCACCTCTAGCCCAGGCGCTCAAGGGAAGGCAGGCAGTTTAGCGGAGAGAGCCGCGTTAGCCGCTCCGCCGCCGTACAGAGCTCGCTGATTTCCCGAATGGGAGGGGTTTTGAGCAAGCTCTGCCCCCCGCAGCCCGCCCCCGTTCCGGAGGCCAGGAGCCGGCGCCCGGCCTTCCTCGGAAGCCCCGCCCGCCCCGCAAGCCCCGCCCCGCCGGCTCCCTCGGCCCGCCGGGATCGCATTCCCCCTTCAGTACCCACTCGTTTCCTCGTGTCCCCTCGGAGGCCTCATCGCCGGTAAGACACGCTGACCCTCCCCAGACCGAGGAGGACTTGACTTTGAAAGTCTTTTTTCTTAAGTCCTAAGTGGGTTCTGTGCCCTTTTCACCTCTTCAAACACCTTGGTGCGCGTCCACCTGCCTCCCTTTAGCCTTCGCTATGAGATGTGCTGCCAGAACTGTTGTCTTCTTTCAGTTCCTTTTTTTGGGTCATTTTTCTATTCCTCTGATTTTTAATTTTTAACTTTTTTTGGTATCATTAGTGTACAGTTACATGAGCAACACGGTGGTTACTAGACTCCCCCCATTATCAAGTCCCCCCCTCATACCCCGTTACAGTCACTGTCCATCAGCGTAGGGAGATGCTATAGAGTCACTACTTGTCTTCTCTGCGTGCTATACTGCCATGCCTCCCCGTGCCCACCCCCCCTACATCATGTATGTTGATCCTAATGCCCCTTATTCCTCTTCTCCCTCCCTTCGCACCCACCCATCCCAGTCCCTTTCCCTTTGGTATCTGTTAGTCCATTCTCGGGTTCGTGAGTCTGCTGCTGTTTCGTGCCTTCAGTTTTTTCTCCGTTCTTATGCTCCACAGATGAGTGAAACTACTTGATACTTGTCTTTCCCTGCCTGGCATATTTCACTGAGCATACTCTAGCCCCATCCACGTTATTGATAATCTTTCTTTCAGTTCCTAAAGCTCTGAACTTTAATACAGTATGACTTTAACAGAATACCTGGTAAATCACTTAAAATATACCTGCTTCAGGTGAGAATACCATCTGTCTGTTTATTGCAGCACTATTTAAAACCAAGGTATGGAAGCAACCTAAGTGGCCATCTGTAGATGAATGGATAGAGAAGAGGTGGCACATATACAAAATGTTACACTATTCAGCCATAAGAAGGAAACAAATCCTACCATTTGCTACAACATGGATGGAGCTGGAGGGTCTTATGCTCAGTGAAATAAGCCAGGCAGAGAAAGACAAGTACCAAATGACTTCCCTCATTTGTGGCGTATTAAATCAAAGCAAATCTGAAGGAACAAAACAGCAGCGGACTCACAGACCCCAAGAAGCGACTAGCGATTACCAAAGGGGAGGGGTATGGCAGGAAGAAGAGGATTCATGAAGGGGTATTATGATTGGTGCACCTGGTGTGTGTGGGCTCACGGGGAAACAATGTAGCTCAGAGAAGACAAGTAGGGACTCCGTGGCGTCGTGCTCCGCTGATGGACAGCGACGGCAATGGGGTATAGGGGGGACTCGATAATATGGGTGAAGGTAGTACCCACATTGAAGGTTTCTTGTGAAACCTTCAGAGCAGTGTATATCAATGATACCTTAAGGAAAAAGGAAAAAGGAAAAAAAAAAGTTCACATTATACCAATTGACCTTTATGAAAGACTTCAACGCTTTTCTTTCCCTTTTCCTTTTTCTTTTTCGCTGTCTCGCCAACGGGTGTCCTGCCGAGTACCTGGTGCCCGGGGCGGCCGCGCTGGGCCAGCAGGCTGGGGGCGGGGGGGGGCCCGGCCTGGGGGGGCCTGAGCCGCGAGCCCCGAGCTGCCAATCGCGCGCCGTCTCCCGGCAACTTGGGAGCGCGCGCCGCCAGCGCACAATGCCCGCCCACCTCTAGCCCAGGCGCTGAAGGGAAGGCAGGCAGTTTAGCGGAGAGAGCCGCGTTAGCCGCTCCGCCGCCGTACAGAGCTCGCTGATTTCCCGAATGGGAGGGGTTTTGAGCAAGCTCTGCCCCCCGCAGCCCGCCCCCGTTCCGGAGGCCAGGAGCCGGCGCCCGGCCTTCCTCGGAAGCCCCGCCCGCCCCGCAAGCCCCGCCCCGCCGGCTCCCTCGGCCCTCCGGGATCGCATTCCCCCTTCAGTACCCACTCGTTTCCTCGTGTCCCCTCGGAGACGTCATCGCCGGTAAGACACGCTGACCCTCCCCAGACCGAGGAGGACTTGACTTTGAAAGTCTTTTTTCTTAAGTCCTAAGTGGGTTCTGTGCCCTTTTCACCTCTTCAAACACCTTGGTGCGCGTCCACCTGCCTCCCTTTAGCCTTCGCTATGAGATGTGCTGCCAGAACTGTTGTCTTCTTTCAGTTCCTTTTTTTGGGTCATTTTTCTATTCCTCTGATTTTTAATTTTTAACTTTTTTTGGTATCATTAGTGTACAGTTACATGAGCAACACGGTGGTTACTAGACTCCCCCCATTATCAAGTCCCCCCTCATACCCCGTTACAGTCACTGTCCATCAGCGTAGGGAGATGCTATAGAGTCACTACTTGTCTTCTCTGCGTGCTATACTGCCATGCCTCCCCGTGCCCACCCCCCCTACATCATGTATGTTGATCCTAATGCCCCTTATTCCCCTTCTCCCTCCTTTCGCACCCACCCTTCCCGTCCCTTTCCCTTTGGTATCTGTTAGTCCATTCTCGGGTTCGTGAGTCTGCTGCTGTTTCGTGCCTTCAGTTTTTTCTCCGTTCTTATGCTCCACAGATGAGTGAAACTACTTGATACTTGTCTTTCCCTGCCTGGCATATTTCACTGAGCATACTCTAGCCCCATCCACGTTATTGATAATCTTTCTTTCAGTTCCTAAAGCTCTGAACTTTAATACAGTATGACTTTAACAGAATACCTGGTAAATCACTTAAAATATACCTGCTTCAGGTGAGAATACCATCTGTCTGTTTATTGCAGCACTATTTACAACCAAGGTATGGAAGCAACCTAAGTGGCCATCTGTAGATGAATGGATAGAGAAGAGGTGGCACATATACAAAATGTTACACTATTCAGCCATAAGAAGGAAACAAATCCTACCATTTGCTACAACATGGATGGAGCTGGAGGGTCTTATGCTCAGTGAAATAAGCCAGGCAGAGAAAGACAAGTACCAAATGACTTCCCTCATTTGTGGCGTATTAAATCAAAGCAAATCTGAAGGAACAAAACAGCAGCGGACTCACAGACCCCAAGAAGCGACTAGCGATTACCAAAGGGGAGGGGTATGGCAGGAAGAAGAGGATTCATGAAGGGGTATTATGATTGGTGCACCTGGTGTGTGTGGGCTCACGGGGAAACAATGTAGCTCAGAGAAGACAAGTAGGGACTCCGTGGCGTCGTGCTCCGCTGATGGACAGCGACGGCAATGGGGTATAGGGGGGACTCGATAATATGGGTGAAGGTAGTACCCACATTGAAGGTTTCTTGTGAAACCTTCAGAGCAGTGTATATCAATGATACCTTAATGAAAAAGGAAAAAGGAAAAAAAAAAGTTCACATTATACCAATTGACCTTTATGAAAGACTTCAACGCTTTTCTTTCCCTTTTCCTTTTTCTTTTTCGCTGTCTCGCCAACGGGTGTCCTGCCGAGTACCTGGTGCCCGGGGCGGCCGCGCTGGGCCAGCAGGCTGGGGGCGGGGGGGGGGCCCGGCCTGGGGGGGCCTGAGCCGCGAGCCCCGAGCTGCCAATCGCGCGCCGTCTCCCGGCAACTTGGGAGCGCGCGCCGCCAGCGCACAATGCCCGCCCACCTCTAGCCCAGGCGCTCAAGGGAAGGCAGGCAGTTTAGCGGAGAGAGCCGCGTTAGCCGCTCCGCCGCCGTACAGAGCTCGCTGATTTCCCGAATGGGAGGGGTTTTGAGCAAGCTCTGCCCCCCCGCATCCCGCCCCCGTTCCGGAGGCCAGGAGCCGGCGCCCGGCCTTCCTCGGAAGCCCCGCCCGCCCCGCAAGCCCCGCCCCGCCGGCTCCCTCGGCCCGCCGGGATCGCATTCCCCCTTCAGTACCCACTCGTTTCCTCGGGTCCCCTCGGAGGCCTCATCGCCGGTAAGACACACTGAACCTCCCCAGACCGAGGAGGACTTGACTTTGAAAGTCTTTTTTCTTAAGTCCTAAGTGGGTTCTGTGCCCTTTTCACCTCTTCAAACACCTTGGTGCGCGTCCACCTGCCTCCCTTTAGCCTTCGCTATGAGATGTGCTGCCAGAACTGTTGTCTTCTTTCAGTTCCTTTTTTTGGGTCATTTTTCTATTCCTCTGATTTTTAATTTTTAACTTTTTTTAGTATCACTAGTGTACAGTTACATGAGCAACACGGTGGTTACTAGACTCCCCCCATTATCAAGTCCCCCCCTCATACCCCGTTACAGTCACTGTCCATCAGCGTAGGGAGATGCTATAGAGTCACTACTTGTCTTCTCTGCGTGCTATACTGCCATGCCTCCCCGTGCCCACCCCCCCTACATCATGTATGTTGATCCTAATGCCCCTTATTCCTCTTCTCCCTCCCTTCGCACCCACCCATCCCAGTCCCTTTCCCTTTGGTATCTGTTAGTCCATTCTCGGGTTCGTGAGTCTGCTGCTGTTTCGTGCCTTCAGTTTTTTCTCCGTTCTTATGCTCCACAGATGAGTGAAACTACTTGATACTTGTCTTTCCCTGCCTGGCATATTTCACTGAGCATACTCTAGCCCCATCCACGTTATTGATAATCTTTCTTTCAGTTCCTAAAGCTCTGAACTTTAATACAGTATGACTTTAACAGAATACCTGGTAAATCACTTAAAATATACCTGCTTCAGGTGAGAATACCATCTGTCTGTTTATTGCAGCACTATTTACAACCAAGGTATGGAAGCAACCTAAGTGGCCATCTGTAGATGAATGGATAGAGAAGAGGTGGCACATATACAAAATGTTACACTATTCAGCCATAAGAAGGAAACAAATCCTACCATTTGCTACAACATGGATGGAGCTGGAGGGTCTTATGCTCAGTGAAATAAGCCAGGCAGAGAAAGACAAGTACCAAATGACTTCCCTCATTTGTGGCGTATTAAATCAAAGCAAATCTGAAGGAACAAAACAGCAGCGGACTCACAGACCCCAAGAAGCGACTAGCGATTACCAAAGGGGAGGGGTATGGCAGGAAGAAGAGGATTCATGAAGGGGTATTATGATTGGTGCACCTGGTGTGTGTGGGCTCACGGGGAAACAATGTAGCTCAGAGAAGACAAGTAGGGACTCCGTGGCGTCGTGCTCCGCTGATGGACAGCGACGGCAATGGGGTATAGGGGGGACTCGATAATATGGGTGAAGGTAGTACCCACATTGAAGGTTTCTTGTGAAACCTTCAGAGCAGTGTATATCAATGATACCTTAAGGAAAAAGGAAAAAGGAAAAAAAAAAGTTCACATTATACCAATTGACCTTTATGAAAGACTTCAACGCTTTTCTATCCCTTTTCCTTTTTCTTTTTCGCTGTCTCGCCAACGGGTGTCCTGCCGAGTACCTGGTGCCCGGGGCGGCCGCGCTGGGCCAGCAGGCTGGGGGGGTGGGGGGGGCCCGGCCTGGGGGGGGCCTGAGCCGCGAGCCCCGAGCTGCCAATCGCGCGCCGTCTCCCGGCAACTTGGGAGCGCGCGTCGCCAGCGCACAATGCCCGCCCACCTCTAGCCCAGGCGCTCAAGGGAAGGCAGGCAGTTTAGCGGAGAGAGCCGCGTTAGCCGCTCCGCCGCCGTACAGAGCTCGCTGATTTCCCGAATGGGAGGGGTTTTGAGCAAGCTCTGCCCCCCGCAGCCCGCCCCCGTTCCGGAGGCCAGGAGCCGGCGCCCCGTCTTCCTCGGAAGCCCCGCCCGCCCCGCAAGCCCCGCCCCGCCGGCTCCCTCGGTCCGCCGGGATCGCATTCCCCCTTCAGTACCCACTCGTTTCCTCGGGTCCCCTCGGAGGCCTCATCGCCGGTAAGACACGCTGAACCTCCCCAGACCGAGGAGGACTTGACTTTGAAAGTCTTTTTTCTTAAGTCCTAAGTGGGTTCTGTGCCCTTTTCACCTCTTCAAACACCTTGGTGCGCGTCCACCTGCCTCCCTTTAGCCTTCGCTATGAGATGTGCTGCCAGAACTGTTGTCTTCTTTCAGTTCCTTTTTTTGGGTTATTTTTCTATTCGTCTGATTTTAATTTTTAACTTATTTTGGTATCACTAGTGTACAGTTACATGAGCAACACGGTGGTTACTAGACTCCCCCCATTATCAAGTCCCCCCCTCATACCCCGTTACAGTCACTGTCCATCAGCGTAGGGAGATGCTATAGAGTCACTACTTGTCTTCTCTGCGTGCTATACTGCCATGCCTCCCCGTGCCCACCCCCCCTACATCATGTATGTTGATCCTAATGCCCCTTATTCCTCTTCTCCCTCCCTTCGCACCCACCCATCCCAGTCCCTTTCCCTTTGGTATCTGTTAGTCCATTCTCGGGTTCGTGAGTCTGCTGCTGTTTCGTGCCTTCAGTTTTTTCTCCGTTCTTATGCTCCACAGATGAGTGAAACTACTTGATACTTGTCTTTCCCTGCCTGGCATATTTCACTGAGCATACTCTAGCCCCATCCACGTTATTGATAATCTTTCTTTCAGTTCCTAAAGCTCTGAACTTTAATACAGTATGACTTTAACAGAATACCTGGTAAATCACTTAAAATATACCTGCTTCAGGTGAGAATACCATCTGTCTGTTTATTGCAGCACTATTTACAACCAAGGTATGGAAGCAACCTAAGTGGCCATCTGTAGATGAATGGATAGAGAAGAGGTGGCACATATACAAAATGTTACACTATTCAGCCATAAGAAGGAAACAAATCCTACCATTTGCTACAACATGGATGGAGCTGGAGGGTCTTATGCTCAGTGAAATAAGCCAGGCAGAGAAAGACAAGTACCAAATGACTTCCCTCATTTGTGGCGTATTAAATCAAAGCAAATCTGAAGGAACAAAACAGCAGCGGACTCACAGACCCCAAGAAGCGACTAGCGATTACCAAAGGGGAGGGGTATGGCAGGAAGAAGAGGATTCATGAAGGGGTATTATGATTGGTGCACCTGGTGTGTGTGGGCTCACGGGGAAACAATGTAGCTCAGAGAAGACAAGTAGGGACTCCGTGGCGTCGTGCTCCGCTGATGGACAGCGACGGCAATGGGGTATAGGGGGGACTCGATAATATGGGTGAAGGTAGTACCCACATTGAAGGTTTCTTGTGAAACCTTCAGAGCAGTGTATATCAATGATACCTTAAGGAAAAAGGAAAAAGGAAAAAAAAAAGTTCACATTATACCAATTGACCTTTATGAAAGACTTCAACGCTTTTCTTTCCCTTTTCCTTTTTCTTTTTCGCTGTCTCGCCAACGGGTGTCCTGCCGAGTACCTGGTGCCCGGGGCGGCCGCGCTGGGCCAGCAGGCTGGGGGCGGGGGGGGGGCCCGGCCTGGGGGGGCCTGAGCCGCGAGCCCCGAGCTGCCAATCGCGCGCCGTCTCCCGGCAACTTGGGAGCGCGCGCCGCCAGCGCACAATGCCCGCCCACCTCTAGCCCAGGCGCTCAAGGGAAGGCAGGCAGTTTAGCGGAGAGAGCCGCGTTAGCCGCTCCGCCGCCGTACAGAGCTCGCTGATTTCCCGAATGGGAGGGGTTTTGAGCAAGCTCTGCCCCCCGCAGCCCGCCCCCGTTCCGGAGGCCAGGAGCCGGCGCCCGGCCTTCCTCGGAAGCCCCGCCCGCCCCGCAAGCCCCGCCCCGCCGGCTCCCTCGGCCCGCCGGGATCGCATTCCCCCTTCAGTACCCACTCGTTTCCTCGTGTCCCCTCGGAGGCCTCATCGCCGGTAAGACACGCTGACCCTCCCCAGACCGAGGAGGACTTGACTTTGAAAGTCTTTTTTCTTAAGTCCTAAGTGGGTTCTGTGCCCTTTTCACCTCTTCAAACACCTTGGTGCGCGTCCACCTGCCTCCCTTTAGCCTTCGCTATGAGATGTGCTGCCAGAACTGTTGTCTTCTTTCAGTTCCTTTTTTTGGGTCATTTTTCTATTCCTCTGATTTTTAATTTTTAACTTTTTTTGGTATCATTAGTGTACAGTTACATGAGCAACACGGTGGTTACTAGACTCCCCCCATTATCAAGTCCCCCCCCCATACCCCGTTACAGTCACTGTCCATCAGCGTAGGGAGATGCTATAGAGTCACTACTTGTCTTCTCTGCGTGCTATACTGCCATGCCTCCCCGTGCCCACCCCCCCTACATCATGTATGTTGATCCTAATGCCCCTTATTCCTCTTCTCCCTCCCTTCGCACCCACCCATCCCAGTCCCTTTCCCTTTGGTATCTGTTAGTCCATTCTCGGGTTCGTGAGTCTGCTGCTGTTTCGTGCCTTCAGTTTTTTCTCCGTTCTTATGCTCCACAGATGAGTGAAACTACTTGATACTTGTCTTTCCCTGCCTGGCATATTTCACTGAGCATACTCTAGCCCCATCCACGTTATTGATAATCTTTCTTTCAGTTCCTAAAGCTCTGAACTTTAATACAGTATGACTTTAACAGAATACCTGGTAAATCACTTAAAATATACCTGCTTCAGGTGAGAATACCATCTGTCTGTTTATTGCAGCACTATTTACAACCAAGGTATGGAAGCAACCTAAGTGGCCATCTGTAGATGAATGGATAGAGAAGAGGTGGCACATATACAAAATGTTACACTATTCAGCCATAAGAAGGAAACAAATCCTACCATTTGCTACAACATGGATGGAGCTGGAGGGTCTTATGCTCAGTGAAATAAGCCAGGCAGAGAAAGACAAGTACCAAATGACTTCCCTCATTTGTGGCGTATTAAATCAAAGCAAATCTGAAGGAACAAAACAGCAGCGGACTCACAGACCCCAAGAAGCGACTAGCGATTACCAAAGGGGAGGGGTATGGCAGGAAGAAGAGGATTCATGAAGGGGTATTATGATTGGTGCACCTGGTGTGTGTGGGCTCACGGGGAAACAATGTAGCTCAGAGAAGACAAGTAGGGACTCCGTGGCGTCGTGCTCCGCTGATGGACAGCGACGGCAATGGGGTATAGGGGGGACTCGATAATATGGGTGAAGGTAGTACCCACATTGAAGGTTTCTTGTGAAACCTTCAGAGCAGTGTATATCAATGATACCTTAAGGAAAAAGGAAAAAGGAAAAAAAAAAGTTCACATTATACCAATTGACCTTTATGAAAGACTTCAACGCTTTTCTATCCCTTTTCCTTTTTCTTTTTCGCTGTCTCGCCAACGGGTGTCCTGCCGAGTACCTGGTGCCCGGGGCGGCCGCGCTGGGCCAGCAGGCTGGGGGGGTGGGGGGGGCCCGGCCTGGGGGGGGCCTGAGCCGCGAGCCCCGAGCTGCCAATCGCGCGCCGTCTCCCGGCAACTTGGGAGCGCGCGTCGCCAGCGCACAATGCCCGCCCACCTCTAGCCCAGGCGCTCAAGGGAAGGCAGGCAGTTTAGCGGAGAGAGCCGCGTTAGCCGCTCCGCCGCCGTACAGAGCTCGCTGATTTCCCGAATGGGAGGGGTTTTGAGCAAGCTCTGCCCCCCGCAGCCCGCCCCCGTTCCGGAGGCCAGGAGCCGGCGCCCCGTCTTCCTCGGAAGCCCCGCCCGCCCCGCAAGCCCCGCCCCGCCGGCTCCCTCGGTCCGCCGGGATCGCATTCCCCCTTCAGTACCCACTCGTTTCCTCGGGTCCCCTCGGAGGCCTCATCGCCGGTAAGACACGCTGAACCTCCCCAGACCGAGGAGGACTTGACTTTGAAAGTCTTTTTTCTTAAGTCCTAAGTGGGTTCTGTGCCCTTTTCACCTCTTCAAACACCTTGGTGCTCGTCCACCTGCCTCCCTTTAGCCTTCGGTATGAGATGTGCTGCCAGAACTGTTGTCTTCTTTCAGTTCCTTTTTTTGGGTTATTTTTCTATTCGTCTGATTTTAATTTTTAACTTATTTTGGTATCACTAGTGTACAGTTACATGAGCAACACGGTGGTTACTAGACTCCCCCCATTATCAAGTCCCCCCCTCATACCCCGTTACAGTCACTGTCCATCAGCGTAGGGAGATGCTATAGAGTCACTACTTGTCTTCTCTGCGTGCTATACTGCCATGCCTCCCCGTGCCCACCCCCCCTACATCATGTATGTTGATCCTAATGCCCCTTATTCCTCTTCTCCCTCCCTTCGCACCCACCCATCCCAGTCCCTTTCCCTTTGGTATCTGTTAGTCCATTCTCGGGTTCGTGAGTCTGCTGCTGTTTCGTGCCTTCAGTTTTTTCTCCGTTCTTATGCTCCACAGATGAGTGAAACTACTTGATACTTGTCTTTCCCTGCCTGGCATATTTCACTGAGCATACTCTAGCCCCATCCACGTTATTGATAATCTTTCTTTCAGTTCCTAAAGCTCTGAACTTTAATACAGTATGACTTTAACAGAATACCTGGTAAATCACTTAAAATATACCTGCTTCAGGTGAGAATACCATCTGTCTGTTTATTGCAGCACTATTTACAACCAAGGTATGGAAGCAACCTAAGTGGCCATCTGTAGATGAATGGATAGAGAAGAGGTGGCACATATACAAAATGTTACACTATTCAGCCATAAGAAGGAAACAAATCCTACCATTTGCTACAACATGGATGGAGCTGGAGGGTCTTATGCTCAGTGAAATAAGCCAGGCAGAGAAAGACAAGTACCAAATGACTTCCCTCATTTGTGGCGTATTAAATCAAAGCAAATCTGAAGGAACAAAACAGCAGCGGACTCACAGACCCCAAGAAGCGACTAGCGATTACCAAAGGGGAGGGGTATGGCAGGAAGAAGAGGATTCATGAAGGGGTATTATGATTGGTGCACCTGGTGTGTGTGGGCTCACGGGGAAACAATGTAGCTCAGAGAAGACAAGTAGGGACTCCGTGGCGTCGTGCTCCGCTGATGGACAGCGACGGCAATGGGGTATAGGGGGGACTCGATAATATGGGTGAAGGTAGTACCCACATTGAAGGTTTCTTGTGAAACCTTCAGAGCAGTGTATATCAATGATACCTTAAGGAAAAAGGAAAAAGGAAAAAAAAAAGTTCACATTATACCAATTGACCTTTATGAAAGACTTCAACGCTTTTCTTTCCCTTTTCCTTTTTCTTTTTCGCTGTCTCGCCAACGGGTGTCCTGCCGAGTACCTGGTGCCCGGGGCGGCCGCGCTGGGCCAGCAGGCTGGGGGGGTGGGGGGGGCCCGGCCTGGGGGGGGCCTGAGCCGCGAGCCCCGAGCTGCCAATCGCGCGCCGTCTCCCGGCAACTTGGGAGCGCGCGTCGCCAGCGCACAATGCCCGCCCACCTCTAGCCCAGGCGCTCAAGGGAAGGCAGGCAGTTTAGCGGAGAGAGCCGCGTTAGCCGCTCCGCCGCCGTACAGAGCTCGCTGATTTCCCGAATGGGAGGGGTTTTGAGCAAGCTCTGCCCCCCGCAGCCCGCCCCCGTTCCGGAGGCCAGGAGCCGGCGCCCGGCCTTCCTCGGAAGCCCCGCCCGCCCCGCAAGCCCCGCCCCGCCGGCTCCCTCGGCCCGCCGGGATCGCATTCCCCCTTCAGTACCCACTCGTTTCCTCGTGTCCCCTCGGAGGCCTCATCGCCGGTAAGACACGCTGACCCTCCCCAGACCGAGGAGGACTTGACTTTGAAAGTCTTTTTTCTTAAGTCCTAAGTGGGTTCTGTGCCCTTTTCACCTCTTCAAACACCTTGGTGCGCGTCCACCTGCCTCCCTTTAGCCTTCGCTATGAGATGTGCTGCCAGAACTGTTGTCTTCTTTCAGTTCCTTTTTTTGGGTCATTTTTCTATTCCTCTGATTTTTAATTTTTAACTTTTTTTGGTATCATTAGTGTACAGTTACATGAGCAACACGGTGGTTACTAGACTCCCCCCATTATCAAGTCCCCCCCTCATACCCCGTTACAGTCACTGTCCATCAGCGTAGGGAGATGCTATAGAGTCACTACTTGTCTTCTCTGCGTGCTATACTGCCATGCCTCCCCGTGCCCACCCCCCCTACATCATGTATGTTGATCCTAATGCCCCTTATTCCTCTTCTCCCTCCCTTCGCACCCACCCATCCCAGTCCCTTTCCCTTTGGTATCTGTTAGTCCATTCTCGGGTTCGTGAGTCTGCTGCTGTTTCGTGCCTTCAGTTTTTTCTCCGTTCTTATGCTCCACAGATGAGTGAAACTACTTGATACTTGTCTTTCCCTGCCTGGCATATTTCACTGAGCATACTCTAGCCCCATCCACGTTATTGATAATCTTTCTTTCAGTTCCTAAAGCTCTGAACTTTAATACAGTATGACTTTAACAGAATACCTGGTAAATCACTTAAAATATACCTGCTTCAGGTGAGAATACCATCTGTCTGTTTATTGCAGCACTATTTACAACCAAGGTATGGAAGCAACCTAAGTGGCCATCTGTAGATGAATGGATAGAGAAGAGGTGGCACATATACAAAATGTTACACTATTCAGCCATAAGAAGGAAACAAATCCTACCATTTGCTACAACATGGATGGAGCTGGAGGGTCTTATGCTCAGTGAAATAAGCCAGGCAGAGAAAGACAAGTACCAAATGACTTCCCTCATTTGTGGCGTATTAAATCAAAGCAAATCTGAAGGAACAAAACAGCAGCGGACTCACAGACCCCAAGAAGCGACTAGCGATTACCAAAGGGGAGGGGTATGGCAGGAAGAAGAGGATTCATGAAGGGGTATTATGATTGGTGCACCTGGTGTGTGTGGGCTCACGGGGAAACAATGTAGCTCAGAGAAGACAAGTAGGGACTCCGTGGCGTCGTGCTCCGCTGATGGACAGCGACGGCAATGGGGTATAGGGGGGACTCGATAATATGGGTGAAGGTAGTACCCACATTGAAGGTTTCTTGTGAAACCTTCAGAGCAGTGTATATCAATGATACCTTAATGAAAAAGGAAAAAGGAAAAAAAAAAGTTCACATTATACCAATTGACCTTTATGAAAGACTTCAACGCTTTTCTTTCCCTTTTCCTTTTTCTTTTTCGCTGTCTCGCCAACGGGTGTCCTGCCGAGTACCTGGTGCCCGGGGCGGCCGCGCTGGGCCAGCAGGCTGGGGGCGGGGGGGGGCCCGGCCTGGGGGGGCCTGAGCCGCGAGCCCCGAGCTGCCAATCGCGCGCCGTCTCCCGGCAACTTGGGAGCGCGCGCCGCCAGCGCACAATGCCCGCCCACCTCTAGCCCAGGCGCTCAAGGGAAGGCAGGCAGTTTAGCGGAGAGAGCCGCGTTAGCCGCTCCGCCGCCGTACAGAGCTCGCTGATTTCCCGAATGGGAGGGGTTTTGAGCAAGCTCTGCCCCCCCGCAGCCCGCCCCCGTTCCGGAGGCCAGGAGCCGGCGCCCGGCCTTCCTCGGAAGCCCCGCCCGCCCCGCAAGCCCCGCCCCGCCGGCTCCCTCGGCCCGCCGGGATCGCATTCCCCCTTCAGTACCCACTCGTTTCCTCGGGTCCCCTCGGAGGCCTCATCGCCGGTAAGACACACTGAACCTCCCCAGACCGAGGAGGACTTGACTTTGAAAGTCTTTTTTCTTAAGTCCTAAGTGGGTTCTGTGCCCTTTTCACCTCTTCAAACACCTTGGTGCGCGTCCACCTGCCTCCCTTTAGCCTTCGCTATGAGATGTGCTGCCAGAACTGTTGTCTTCTTTCAGTTCCTTTTTTTGGGTCATTTTTCTATTCCTCTGATTTTTAATTTTTAACTTTTTTTAGTATCACTAGTGTACAGTTACATGAGCAACACGGTGGTTACTAGACTCCCCCCATTATCAAGTCCCCCCCTCATACCCCGTTACAGTCACTGTCCATCAGCGTAGGGAGATGCTATAGAGTCACTACTTGTCTTCTCTGCGTGCTATACTGCCATGCCTCCCCGTGCCCACCCCCCCTACATCATGTATGTTGATCCTAATGCCCCTTATTCCTCTTCTCCCTCCCTTCGCACCCACCCATCCCAGTCCCTTTCCCTTTGGTATCTGTTAGTCCATTCTCGGGTTCGTGAGTCTGCTGCTGTTTCGTGCCTTCAGTTTTTTCTCCGTTCTTATGCTCCACAGATGAGTGAAACTACTTGATACTTGTCTTTCCCTGCCTGGCATATTTCACTGAGCATACTCTAGCCCCATCCACGTTATTGATAATCTTTCTTTCAGTTCCTAAAGCTCTGAACTTTAATACAGTATGACTTTAACAGAATACCTGGTAAATCACTTAAAATATACCTGCTTCAGGTGAGAATACCATCTGTCTGTTTATTGCAGCACTATTTACAACCAAGGTATGGAAGCAACCTAAGTGGCCATCTGTAGATGAATGGATAGAGAAGAGGTGGCACATATACAAAATGTTACACTATTCAGCCATAAGAAGGAAACAAATCCTACCATTTGCTACAACATGGATGGAGCTGGAGGGTCTTATGCTCAGTGAAATAAGCCAGGCAGAGAAAGACAAGTACCAAATGACTTCCCTCATTTGTGGCGTATTAAATCAAAGCAAATCTGAAGGAACAAAACAGCAGCGGACTCACAGACCCCAAGAAGCGACTAGCGATTACCAAAGGGGAGGGGTATGGCAGGAAGAAGAGGATTCATGAAGGGGTATTATGATTGGTGCACCTGGTGTGTGTGGGCTCACGGGGAAACAATGTAGCTCAGAGAAGACAAGTAGGGACTCCGTGGCGTCGTGCTCCGCTGATGGACAGCGACGGCAATGGGGTATAGGGGGGACTCGATAATATGGGTGAAGGTAGTACCCACATTGAAGGTTTCTTGTGAAACCTTCAGAGCAGTGTATATCAATGATACCTTAAGGAAAAAGGAAAAAGGAAAAAAAAAAGTTCACATTATACCAATTGACCTTTATGAAAGACTTCAACGCTTTTCTATCCCTTTTCCTTTTTCTTTTTCGCTGTCTCGCCAACGGGTGTCCTGCCGAGTACCTGGTGCCCGGGGCGGCCGCGCTGGGCCAGCAGGCTGGGGGGGTGGGGGGGGGCCCGGCCTGGGGGGGGCCTGAGCCGCGAGCCCCGAGCTGCCAATCGCGCGCCGTCTCCCGGCAACTTGGGAGCGCGCGTCGCCAGCGCACAATGCCCGCCCACCTCTAGCCCAGGCGCTCAAGGGAAGGCAGGCAGTTTAGCGGAGAGAGCCGCGTTAGCCGCTCCGCCGCCGTACAGAGCTCGCTGATTTCCCGAATGGGAGGGGTTTTGAGCAAGCTCTGCCCCCCGCAGCCCGCCCCCGTTCCGGAGGCCAGGAGCCGGCGCCCGGCCTTCCTCGGAAGCCCCGCCCGCCCCGCAAGCCCCGCCCCGCCGGCTCCCTCGGTCCGCCGGGATCGCATTCCCCCTTCAGTACCCACTCGTTTCCTCGGGTCCCCTCGGAGGCCTCATCGCCGGTAAGACACGCTGAACCTCCCCAGACCGAGGAGGACTTGACTTTGAAAGTCTTTTTTCTTAAGTCCTAAGTGGGTTCTGTGCCCTTTTCACCTCTTCAAACACCTTGGTGCGCGTCCACCTGCCTCCCTTTAGCCTTCGCTATGAGATGTGCTGCCAGAACTGTTGTCTTCTTTCAGTTCCTTTTTTTGGGTTATTTTTCTATTCGTCTGATTTTAATTTTTAACTTATTTTGGTATCACTAGTGTACAGTTACATGAGCAACACGGTGGTTACTAGACTCCCCCCATTATCAAGTCCCCCCCTCATACCCCGTTACAGTCACTGTCCATCAGCGTAGGGAGATGCTATAGAGTCACTACTTGTCTTCTCTGCGTGCTATACTGCCATGCCTCCCCGTGCCCACCCCCCCTACATCATGTATGTTGATCCTAATGCCCCTTATTCCTCTTCTCCCTCCCTTCGCACCCACCCATCCCAGTCCCTTTCCCTTTGGTATCTGTTAGTCCATTCTCGGGTTCGTGAGTCTGCTGCTGTTTCGTGCCTTCAGTTTTTTCTCCGTTCTTATGCTCCACAGATGAGTGAAACTACTTGATACTTGTCTTTCCCTGCCTGGCATATTTCACTGAGCATACTCTAGCCCCATCCACGTTATTGATAATCTTTCTTTCAGTTCCTAAAGCTCTGAACTTTAATACAGTATGACTTTAACAGAATACCTGGTAAATCACTTAAAATATACCTGCTTCAGGTGAGAATACCATCTGTCTGTTTATTGCAGCACTATTTACAACCAAGGTATGGAAGCAACCTAAGTGGCCATCTGTAGATGAATGGATAGAGAAGAGGTGGCACATATACAAAATGTTACACTATTCAGCCATAAGAAGGAAACAAATCCTACCATTTGCTACAACATGGATGGAGCTGGAGGGTCTTATGCTCAGTGAAATAAGCCAGGCAGAGAAAGACAAGTACCAAATGACTTCCCTCATTTGTGGCGTATTAAATCAAAGCAAATCTGAAGGAACAAAACAGCAGCGGACTCACAGACCCCAAGAAGCGACTAGCGATTACCAAAGGGGAGGGGTATGGCAGGAAGAAGAGGATTCATGAAGGGGTATTATGATTGGTGCACCTGGTGTGTGTGGGCTCACGGGGAAACAATGTAGCTCAGAGAAGACAAGTAGGGACTCCGTGGCGTCGTGCTCCGCTGATGGACAGCGACGGCAATGGGGTATAGGGGGGACTCGATAATATGGGTGAAGGTAGTACCCACATTGAAGGTTTCTTGTGAAACCTTCAGAGCAGTGTATATCAATGATACCTTAAGGAAAAAGGAAAAAGGAAAAAAAAAAGTTCACATTATACCAATTGACCTTTATGAAAGACTTCAACGCTTTTCTTTCCCTTTTCCTTTTTCTTTTTCGCTGTCTCGCCAACGGGTGTCCTGCCGAGTACCTGGTGCCCGGGGCGGCCGCGCTGGGCCAGCAGGCTGGGGGCGGGGGGGGGGCCCGGCCTGGGGGGGCCTGAGCCGCGAGCCCCGAGCTGCCAATCGCGCGCCGTCTCCCGGCAACTTGGGAGCGCGCGCCGCCAGCGCACAATGCCCGCCCACCTCTAGCCCAGGCGCTGAAGGGAAGGCAGGCAGTTTAGCGGAGAGAGCCGCGTTAGCCGCTCCGCCGCCGTACAGAGCTCGCTGATTTCCCGAATGGGAGGGGTTTTGAGCAAGCTCTGCCCCCCGCAGCCCGCCCCCGTTCCGGAGGCCAGGAGCCGGCGCCCGGCCTTCCTCGGAAGCCCCGCCCGCCCCGCAAGCCCCGCCCCGCCGGCTCCCTCGGCCCGCCGGGATCGCATTCCCCCTTCAGTACCCACTCGTTTCCTCGTGTCCCCTCGGAGACGTCATCGCCGGTAAGACACGCTGACCCTCCCCAGACCGAGGAGGACTTGACTTTGAAAGTCTTTTTTCTTAAGTCCTAAGTGGGTTCTGTGCCCTTTTCACCTCTTCAAACACCTTGGTGCGCGTCCACCTGCCTCCCTTTAGCCTTCGCTATGAGATGTGCTGCCAGAACTGTTGTCTTCTTTCAGTTCCTTTTTTTGGGTCATTTTTCTATTCCTCTGATTTTTAATTTTTAACTTTTTTTGGTATCATTAGTGTACAGTTACATGAGCAACACGGTGGTTACTAGACTCCCCCCATTATCAAGTCCCCCCTCATACCCCGTTACAGTCACTGTCCATCAGCGTAGGGAGATGCTATAGAGTCACTACTTGTCTTCTCTGCGTGCTATACTGCCATGCCTCCCCGTGCCCACCCCCCCTACATCATGTATGTTGATCCTAATGCCCCTTATTCCCCTTCTCCCTCCTTTCGCACCCACCCTTCCCGTCCCTTTCCCTTTGGTATCTGTTAGTCCATTCTCGGGTTCGTGAGTCTGCTGCTGTTTCGTGCCTTCAGTTTTTTCTCCGTTCTTATGCTCCACAGATGAGTGAAACTACTTGATACTTGTCTTTCCCTGCCTGGCATATTTCACTGAGCATACTCTAGCCCCATCCACGTTATTGATAATCTTTCTTTCAGTTCCTAAAGCTCTGAACTTTAATACAGTATGACTTTAACAGAATACCTGGTAAATCACTTAAAATATACCTGCTTCAGGTGAGAATACCATCTGTCTGTTTATTGCAGCACTATTTACAACCAAGGTATGGAAGCAACCTAAGTGGCCATCTGTAGATGAATGGATAGAGAAGAGGTGGCACATATACAAAATGTTACACTATTCAGCCATAAGAAGGAAACAAATCCTACCATTTGCTACAACATGGATGGAGCTGGAGGGTCTTATGCTCAGTGAAATAAGCCAGGCAGAGAAAGACAAGTACCAAATGACTTCCCTCATTTGTGGCGTATTAAATCAAAGCAAATCTGAAGGAACAAAACAGCAGCGGACTCACAGACCCCAAGAAGCGACTAGCGATTACCAAAGGGGAGGGGTATGGCAGGAAGAAGAGGATTCATGAAGGGGTATTATGATTGGTGCACCTGGTGTGTGTGGGCTCACGGGGAAACAATGTAGCTCAGAGAAGACAAGTAGGGACTCCGTGGCGTCGTGCTCCGCTGATGGACAGCGACGGCAATGGGGTATAGGGGGGACTCGATAATATGGGTGAAGGTAGTACCCACATTGAAGGTTTCTTGTGAAACCTTCAGAGCAGTGTATATCAATGATACCTTAATGAAAAAGGAAAAAGGAAAAAAAAAAGTTCACATTATACCAATTGACCTTTATGAAAGACTTCAACGCTTTTCTTTCCCTTTTCCTTTTTCTTTTTCGCTGTCTCGCCAACGGGTGTCCTGCCGAGTACCTGGTGCCCGGGGCGGCCGCGCTGGGCCAGCAGGCTGGGGGCGGGGGGGGGCCCGGCCTGGGGGGGCCTGAGCCGCGAGCCCCGAGCTGCCAATCGCGCGCCGTCTCCCGGCAACTTGGGAGCGCGCGCCGCCAGCGCACAATGCCCGCCCACCTCTAGCCCAGGCGCTCAAGGGAAGGCAGGCAGTTTAGCGGAGAGAGCCGCGTTAGCCGCTCCGCCGCCGTACAGAGCTCGCTGATTTCCCGAATGGGAGGGGTTTTGAGCAAGCTCTGCCCCCCCGCAGCCCGCCCCCGTTCCGGAGGCCAGGAGCCGGCGCCCGGCCTTCCTCGGAAGCCCCGCCCGCCCCGCAAGCCCCGCCCCGCCGGCTCCCTCGGCCCGCCGGGATCGCATTCCCCCTTCAGTACCCACTCGTTTCCTCGGGTCCCCTCGGAGGCCTCATCGCCGGTAAGACACACTGAACCTCCCCAGACCGAGGAGGACTTGACTTTGAAAGTCTTTTTTCTTAAGTCCTAAGTGGGTTCTGTGCCCTTTTCACCTCTTCAAACACCTTGGTGCGCGTCCACCTGCCTCCCTTTAGCCTTCGCTATGAGATGTGCTGCCAGAACTGTTGTCTTCTTTCAGTTCCTTTTTTTGGGTCATTTTTCTATTCCTCTGATTTTTAATTTTTAACTTTTTTTAGTATCACTAGTGTACAGTTACATGAGCAACACGGTGGTTACTAGACTCCCCCCATTATCAAGTACCCCCCTCATACCCCGTTACAGTCACTGTCCATCAGCGTAGGGAGATGCTATAGAGTCACTACTTGTCTTCTCTGCGTGCTATACTGCCATGCCTCCCCGTGCCCACCCCCCCTACATCATGTATGTTGATCCTAATGCCCCTTATTCCTCTTCTCCCTCCCTTCGCACCCACCCATCCCAGTCCCTTTCCCTTTGGTATCTGTTAGTCCATTCTCGGGTTCGTGAGTCTGCTGCTGTTTCGTGCCTTCAGTTTTTTCTCCGTTCTTATGCTCCACAGATGAGTGAAACTACTTGATACTTGTCTTTCCCTGCCTGGCATATTTCACTGAGCATACTCTAGCCCCATCCACGTTATTGATAATCTTTCTTTCAGTTCCTAAAGCTCTGAACTTTAATACAGTATGACTTTAACAGAATACCTGGTAAATCACTTAAAATATACCTGCTTCAGGTGAGAATACCATCTGTCTGTTTATTGCAGCACTATTTACAACCAAGGTATGGAAGCAACCTAAGTGGCCATCTGTAGATGAATGGATAGAGAAGAGGTGGCACATATACAAAATGTTACACTATTCAGCCATAAGAAGGAAACAAATCCTACCATTTGCTACAACATGGATGGAGCTGGAGGGTCTTATGCTCAGTGAAATAAGCCAGGCAGAGAAAGACAAGTACCAAATGACTTCCCTCATTTGTGGCGTATTAAATCAAAGCAAATCTGAAGGAACAAAACAGCAGCGGACTCACAGACCCCAAGAAGCGACTAGCGATTACCAAAGGGGAGGGGTATGGCAGGAAGAAGAGGATTCATGAAGGGGTATTATGATTGGTGCACCTGGTGTGTGTGGGCTCACGGGGAAACAATGTAGCTCAGAGAAGACAAGTAGGGACTCCGTGGCGTCGTGCTCCGCTGATGGACAGCGACGGCAATGGGGTATAGGGGGGACTCGATAATATGGGTGAAGGTAGTACCCACATTGAAGGTTTCTTGTGAAACCTTCAGAGCAGTGTATATCAATGATACCTTAAGGAAAAAGGAAAAAGGAAAAAAAAAAGTTCACATTATACCAATTGACCTTTATGAAAGACTTCAACGCTTTTC
Organism: Manis pentadactyla; assembly: GCF_030020395.1. Taxonomy (NCBI): domain Eukaryota; kingdom Metazoa; phylum Chordata; class Mammalia; order Pholidota; family Manidae; genus Manis; species Manis pentadactyla. The sequence continues at coordinate 116,831 of NW_026644716.1, forward strand.
TATCCCTTTTCCTTTTTCTTTTTCGCTGTCTCGCCAACGGGTGTCCTGCCGAGTACCTGGTGCCCGGGGCGGCCGCGCTGGGCCAGCAGGCTGGGGGGGTGGGGGGGGCCCGGCCTGGGGGGGGCCTGAGCCGCGAGCCCCGAGCTGCCAATCGCGCGCCGTCTCCCGGCAACTTGGGAGCGCGCGTCGCCAGCGCACAATGCCCGCCCACCTCTAGCCCAGGCGCTCAAGGGAAGGCAGGCAGTTTAGCGGAGAGAGCCGCGTTAGCCGCTCCGCCGCCGTACAGAGCTCGCTGATTTCCCGAATGGGAGGGGTTTTGAGCAAGCTCTGCCCCCCGCAGCCCGCCCCCGTTCCGGAGGCCAGGAGCCGGCGCCCCGTCTTCCTCGGAAGCCCCGCCCGCCCCGCAAGCCCCGCCCCGCCGGCTCCCTCGGTCCGCCGGGATCGCATTCCCCCTTCAGTACCCACTCGTTTCCTCGGGTCCCCTCGGAGGCCTCATCGCCGGTAAGACACGCTGAACCTCCCCAGACCGAGGAGGACTTGACTTTGAAAGTCTTTTTTCTTAAGTCCTAAGTGGGTTCTGTGCCCTTTTCACCTCTTCAAACACCTTGGTGCGCGTCCACCTGCCTCCCTTTAGCCTTCGCTATGAGATGTGCTGCCAGAACTGTTGTCTTCTTTCAGTTCCTTTTTTTGGGTTATTTTTCTATTCGTCTGATTTTAATTTTTAACTTATTTTGGTATCACTAGTGTACAGTTACATGAGCAACACGGTGGTTACTAGACTCCCCCCATTATCAAGTCCCCCCCTCATACCCCGTTACAGTCACTGTCCATCAGCGTAGGGAGATGCTATAGAGTCACTACTTGTCTTCTCTGCGTGCTATACTGCCATGCCTCCCCGTGCCCACCCCCCCTACATCATGTATGTTGATCCTAATGCCCCTTATTCCTCTTCTCCCTCCCTTCGCACCCACCCATCCCAGTCCCTTTCCCTTTGGTATCTGTTAGTCCATTCTCGGGTTCGTGAGTCTGCTGCTGTTTCGTGCCTTCAGTTTTTTCTCCGTTCTTATGCTCCACAGATGAGTGAAACTACTTGATACTTGTCTTTCCCTGCCTGGCATATTTCACTGAGCATACTCTAGCCCCATCCACGTTATTGATAATCTTTCTTTCAGTTCCTAAAGCTCTGAACTTTAATACAGTATGACTTTAACAGAATACCTGGTAAATCACTTAAAATATACCTGCTTCAGGTGAGAATACCATCTGTCTGTTTATTGCAGCACTATTTACAACCAAGGTATGGAAGCAACCTAAGTGGCCATCTGTAGATGAATGGATAGAGAAGAGGTGGCACATATACAAAATGTTACACTATTCAGCCATAAGAAGGAAACAAATCCTACCATTTGCTACAACATGGATGGAGCTGGAGGGTCTTATGCTCAGTGAAATAAGCCAGGCAGAGAAAGACAAGTACCAAATGACTTCCCTCATTTGTGGCGTATTAAATCAAAGCAAATCTGAAGGAACAAAACAGCAGCGGACTCACAGACCCCAAGAAGCGACTAGCGATTACCAAAGGGGAGGGGTATGGCAGGAAGAAGAGGATTCATGAAGGGGTATTATGATTGGTGCACCTGGTGTGTGTGGGCTCACGGGGAAACAATGTAGCTCAGAGAAGACAAGTAGGGACTCCGTGGCGTCGTGCTCCGCTGATGGACAGCGACGGCAATGGGGTATAGGGGGGACTCGATAATATGGGTGAAGGTAGTACCCACATTGAAGGTTTCTTGTGAAACCTTCAGAGCAGTGTATATCAATGATACCTTAAGGAAAAAGGAAAAAGGAAAAAAAAAAGTTCACATTATACCAATTGACCTTTATGAAAGACTTCAACGCTTTTCTTTCCCTTTTCCTTTTTCTTTTTCGCTGTCTCGCCAACGGGTGTCCTGCCGAGTACCTGGTGCCCGGGGCGGCCGCGCTGGGCCAGCAGGCTGGGGGCGGGGGGGGGGCCCGGCCTGGGGGTGCCTGAGCCGCGAGCCCCGAGCTGCCAATCGCGCGCCGTCTCCCGGCAACTTGGGAGCGCGCGCCGCCAGCGCACAATGCCCGCCCACCTCTAGCCCAGGCGCTCAAGGGAAGGCAGGCAGTTTAGCGGAGAGAGCCGCGTTAGCCGCTCCGCCGCCGTACAGAGCTCGCTGATTTCCCGAATGGGAGGGGTTTTGAGCAAGCTCTGCCCCCCGCAGCCCGCCCCCGTTCCGGAGGCCAGGAGCCGGCGCCCGGCCTTCCTCGGAAGCCCCGCCCGCCCCGCAAGCCCCGCCCCGCCGGCTCCCTCGGCCCGCCGGGATCGCATTCCCCCTTCAGTACCCACTCGTTTCCTCGTGTCCCCTCGGAGGCCTCATCGCCGGTAAGACACGCTGACCCTCCCCAGACCGAGGAGGACTTGACTTTGAAAGTCTTTTTTCTTAAGTCCTAAGTGGGTTCTGTGCCCTTTTCACCTCTTCAAACACCTTGGTGCGCGTCCACCTGCCTCCCTTTAGCCTTCGCTATGAGATGTGCTGCCAGAACTGTTGTCTTCTTTCAGTTCCTTTTTTTGGGTCATTTTTCTATTCCTCTGATTTTTAATTTTTAACTTTTTTTGGTATCATTAGTGTACAGTTACATGAGCAACACGGTGGTTACTAGACTCCCCCCATTATCAAGTCCCCCCCTCATACCCCGTTACAGTCACTGTCCATCAGCGTAGGGAGATGCTATAGAGTCACTACTTGTCTTCTCTGCGTGCTATACTGCCATGCCTCCCCGTGCCCACCCCCCCTACATCATGTATGTTGATCCTAATGCCCCTTATTCCTCTTCTCCCTCCCTTCGCACCCACCCATCCCAGTCCCTTTCCCTTTGGTATCTGTTAGTCCATTCTCGGGTTCGTGAGTCTGCTGCTGTTTCGTGCCTTCAGTTTTTTCTCCGTTCTTATGCTCCACAGATGAGTGAAACTACTTGATACTTGTCTTTCCCTGCCTGGCATATTTCACTGAGCATACTCTAGCCCCATCCACGTTATTGATAATCTTTCTTTCAGTTCCTAAAGCTCTGAACTTTAATACAGTATGACTTTAACAGAATACCTGGTAAATCACTTAAAATATACCTGCTTCAGGTGAGAATACCATCTGTCTGTTTATTGCAGCACTATTTAAAACCAAGGTATGGAAGCAACCTAAGTGGCCATCTGTAGATGAATGGATAGAGAAGAGGTGGCACATATACAAAATGTTACACTATTCAGCCATAAGAAGGAAACAAATCCTACCATTTGCTACAACATGGATGGAGCTGGAGGGTCTTATGCTCAGTGAAATAAGCCAGGCAGAGAAAGACAAGTACCAAATGACTTCCCTCATTTGTGGCGTATTAAATCAAAGCAAATCTGAAGGAACAAAACAGCAGCGGACTCACAGACCCCAAGAAGCGACTAGCGATTACCAAAGGGGAGGGGTATGGCAGGAAGAAGAGGATTCATGAAGGGGTATTATGATTGGTGCACCTGGTGTGTGTGGGCTCACGGGGAAACAATGTAGCTCAGAGAAGACAAGTAGGGACTCCGTGGCGTCGTGCTCCGCTGATGGACAGCGACGGCAATGGGGTATAGGGGGGACTCGATAATATGGGTGAAGGTAGTACCCACATTGAAGGTTTCTTGTGAAACCTTCAGAGCAGTGTATATCAATGATACCTTAAGGAAAAAGGAAAAAGGAAAAAAAAAAGTTCACATTATACCAATTGACCTTTATGAAAGACTTCAACGCTTTTCTTTCCCTTTTCCTTTTTCTTTTTCGCTGTCTCGCCAACGGGTGTCCTGCCGAGTACCTGGTGCCCGGGGCGGCCGCGCTGGGCCAGCAGGCTGGGGGCGGGGGGGGGCCCGGCCTGGGGGGGCCTGAGCCGCGAGCCCCGAGCTGCCAATCGCGCGCCGTCTCCCGGCAACTTGGGAGCGCGCGCCGCCAGCGCACAATGCCCGCCCACCTCTAGCCCAGGCGCTGAAGGGAAGGCAGGCAGTTTAGCGGAGAGAGCCGCGTTAGCCGCTCCGCCGCCGTACAGAGCTCGCTGATTTCCCGAATGGGAGGGGTTTTGAGCAAGCTCTGCCCCCCGCAGCCCGCCCCCGTTCCGGAGGCCAGGAGCCGGCGCCCGGCCTTCCTCGGAAGCCCCGCCCGCCCCGCAAGCCCCGCCCCGCCGGCTCCCTCGGCCCGCCGGGATCGCATTCCCCCTTCAGTACCCACTCGTTTCCTCGTGTCCCCTCGGAGACGTCATCGCCGGTAAGACACGCTGACCCTCCCCAGACCGAGGAGGACTTGACTTTGAAAGTCTTTTTTCTTAAGTCCTAAGTGGGTTCTGTGCCCTTTTCACCTCTTCAAACACCTTGGTGCGCGTCCACCTGCCTCCCTTTAGCCTTCGCTATGAGATGTGCTGCCAGAACTGTTGTCTTCTTTCAGTTCCTTTTTTTGGGTCATTTTTCTATTCCTCTGATTTTTAATTTTTAACTTTTTTTGGTATCATTAGTGTACAGTTACATGAGCAACACGGTGGTTACTAGACTCCCCCCATTATCAAGTCCCCCCTCATACCCCGTTACAGTCACTGTCCATCAGCGTAGGGAGATGCTATAGAGTCACTACTTGTCTTCTCTGCGTGCTATACTGCCATGCCTCCCCGTGCCCACCCCCCCTACATCATGTATGTTGATCCTAATGCCCCTTATTCCCCTTCTCCCTCCTTTCGCACCCACCCTTCCCGTCCCTTTCCCTTTGGTATCTGTTAGTCCATTCTCGGGTTCGTGAGTCTGCTGCTGTTTCGTGCCTTCAGTTTTTTCTCCGTTCTTATGCTCCACAGATGAGTGAAACTACTTGATACTTGTCTTTCCCTGCCTGGCATATTTCACTGAGCATACTCTAGCCCCATCCACGTTATTGATAATCTTTCTTTCAGTTCCTAAAGCTCTGAACTTTAATACAGTATGACTTTAACAGAATACCTGGTAAATCACTTAAAATATACCTGCTTCAGGTGAGAATACCATCTGTCTGTTTATTGCAGCACTATTTACAACCAAGGTATGGAAGCAACCTAAGTGGCCATCTGTAGATGAATGGATAGAGAAGAGGTGGCACATATACAAAATGTTACACTATTCAGCCATAAGAAGGAAACAAATCCTACCATTTGCTACAACATGGATGGAGCTGGAGGGTCTTATGCTCAGTGAAATAAGCCAGGCAGAGAAAGACAAGTACCAAATGACTTCCCTCATTTGTGGCGTATTAAATCAAAGCAAATCTGAAGGAACAAAACAGCAGCGGACTCACAGACCCCAAGAAGCGACTAGCGATTACCAAAGGGGAGGGGTATGGCAGGAAGAAGAGGATTCATGAAGGGGTATTATGATTGGTGCACCTGGTGTGTGTGGGCTCACGGGGAAACAATGTAGCTCAGAGAAGACAAGTAGGGACTCCGTGGCGTCGTGCTCCGCTGATGGACAGCGACGGCAATGGGGTATAGGGGGGACTCGATAATATGGGTGAAGGTAGTACCCACATTGAAGGTTTCTTGTGAAACCTTCAGAGCAGTGTATATCAATGATACCTTAATGAAAAAGGAAAAAGGAAAAAAAAAAGTTCACATTATACCAATTGACCTTTATGAAAGACTTCAACGCTTTTCTTTCCCTTTTCCTTTTTCTTTTTCGCTGTCTCGCCAACGGGTGTCCTGCCGAGTACCTGGTGCCCGGGGCGGCCGCGCTGGGCCAGCAGGCTGGGGGCGGGGGGGGGCCCGGCCTGGGGGGGCCTGAGCCGCGAGCCCCGAGCTGCCAATCGCGCGCCGTCTCCCGGCAACTTGGGAGCGCGCGCCGCCAGCGCACAATGCCCGCCCACCTCTAGCCCAGGCGCTCAAGGGAAGGCAGGCAGTTTAGCGGAGAGAGCCGCGTTAGCCGCTCCGCCGCCGTACAGAGCTCGCTGATTTCCCGAATGGGAGGGGTTTTGAGCAAGCTCTGCCCCCCCGCAGCCCGCCCCCGTTCCGGAGGCCAGGAGCCGGCGCCCGGCCTTCCTCGGAAGCCCCGCCCGCCCCGCAAGCCCCGCCCCGCCGGCTCCCTCGGCCCGCCGGGATCGCATTCCCCCTTCAGTACCCACTCGTTTCCTCGGGTCCCCTCGGAGGCCTCATCGCCGGTAAGACACACTGAACCTCCCCAGACCGAGGAGGACTTGACTTTGAAAGTCTTTTTTCTTAAGTCCTAAGTGGGTTCTGTGCCCTTTTCACCTCTTCAAACACCTTGGTGCGCGTCCACCTGCCTCCCTTTAGCCTTCGCTATGAGATGTGCTGCCAGAACTGTTGTCTTCTTTCAGTTCCTTTTTTTGGGTCATTTTTCTATTCCTCTGATTTTTAATTTTTAACTTTTTTTAGTATCACTAGTGTACAGTTACATGAGCAACACGGTGGTTACTAGACTCCCCCCATTATCAAGTCCCCCCCTCATACCCCGTTACAGTCACTGTCCATCAGCGTAGGGAGATGCTATAGAGTCACTACTTGTCTTCTCTGCGTGCTATACTGCCATGCCTCCCCGTGCCCACCCCCCCTACATCATGTATGTTGATCCTAATGCCCCTTATTCCTCTTCTCCCTCCCTTCGCACCCACCCATCCCAGTCCCTTTCCCTTTGGTATCTGTTAGTCCATTCTCGGGTTCGTGAGTCTGCTGCTGTTTCGTGCCTTCAGTTTTTTCTCCGTTCTTATGCTCCACAGATGAGTGAAACTACTTGATACTTGTCTTTCCCTGCCTGGCAAATTTCACTGAGCATACTCTAGCCCCATCCACGTTATTGATAATCTTTCTTTCAGTTCCTAAAGCTCTGAACTTTAATACAGTATGACTTTAACAGAATACCTGGTAAATCACTTAAAATATACCTGCTTCAGGTGAGAATACCATCTGTCTGTTTATTGCAGCACTATTTACAACCAAGGTATGGAAGCAACCTAAGTGGCCATCTGTAGATGAATGGATAGAGAAGAGGTGGCACATATACAAAATGTTACACTATTCAGCCATAAGAAGGAAACAAATCCTACCATTTGCTACAACATGGATGGAGCTGGAGGGTCTTATGCTCAGTGAAATAAGCCAGGCAGAGAAAGACAAGTACCAAATGACTTCCCTCATTTGTGGCGTATTAAATCAAAGCAAATCTGAAGGAACAAAACAGCAGCGGACTCACAGACCCCAAGAAGCGACTAGCGATTACCAAAGGGGAGGGGTATGGCAGGAAGAAGAGGATTCATGAAGGGGTATTATGATTGGTGCACCTGGTGTGTGTGGGCTCACGGGGAAACAATGTAGCTCAGAGAAGACAAGTAGGGACTCCGTGGCGTCGTGCTCCGCTGATGGACAGCGACGGCAATGGGGTATAGGGGGGACTCGATAATATGGGTGAAGGTAGTACCCACATTGAAGGTTTCTTGTGAAACCTTCAGAGCAGTGTATATCAATGATACCTTAAGGAAAAAGGAAAAAGGAAAAAAAAAAGTTCACATTATACCAATTGACCTTTATGAAAGACTTCAACGCTTTTCTATCCCTTTTCCTTTTTCTTTTTCGCTGTCTCGCCAACGGGTGTCCTGCCGAGTACCTGGTGCCCGGGGCGGCCGCGCTGGGCCAGCAGGCTGGGGGGGTGGGGGGGGCCCGGCCTGGGGGGGGCCTGAGCCGCGAGCCCCGAGCTGCCAATCGCGCGCCGTCTCCCGGCAACTTGGGAGCGCGCGTCGCCAGCGCACAATGCCCGCCCACCTCTAGCCCAGGCGCTCAAGGGAAGGCAGGCAGTTTAGCGGAGAGAGCCGCGTTAGCCGCTCCGCCGCCGTACAGAGCTCGCTGATTTCCCGAATGGGAGGGGTTTTGAGCAAGCTCTGCCCCCCGCAGCCCGCCCCCGTTCCGGAGGCCAGGAGCCGGCGCCCCGTCTTCCTCGGAAGCCCCGCCCGCCCCGCAAGCCCCGCCCCGCCGGCTCCCTCGGTCCGCCGGGATCGCATTCCCCCTTCAGTACCCACTCGTTTCCTCGGGTCCCCTCGGAGGCCTCATCGCCGGTAAGACACGCTGAACCTCCCCAGACCGAGGAGGACTTGACTTTGAAAGTCTTTTTTCTTAAGTCCTAAGTGGGTTCTGTGCCCTTTTCACCTCTTCAAACACCTTGGTGCGCGTCCACCTGCCTCCCTTTAGCCTTCGCTATGAGATGTGCTGCCAGAACTGTTGTCTTCTTTCAGTTCCTTTTTTTGGGTTATTTTTCTATTCGTCTGATTTTAATTTTTAACTTATTTTGGTATCACTAGTGTACAGTTACATGAGCAACACGGTGGTTACTAGACTCCCCCCATTATCAAGTCCCCCCCTCATACCCCGTTACAGTCACTGTCCATCAGCGTAGGGAGATGCTATAGAGTCACTACTTGTCTTCTCTGCGTGCTATACTGCCATGCCTCCCCGTGCCCACCCCCCCTACATCATGTATGTTGATCCTAATGCCCCTTATTCCTCTTCTCCCTCCCTTCGCACCCACCCATCCCAGTCCCTTTCCCTTTGGTATCTGTTAGTCCATTCTCGGGTTCGTGAGTCTGCTGCTGTTTCGTGCCTTCAGTTTTTTCTCCGTTCTTATGCTCCACAGATGAGTGAAACTACTTGATACTTGTCTTTCCCTGCCTGGCATATTTCACTGAGCATACTCTAGCCCCATCCACGTTATTGATAATCTTTCTTTCAGTTCCTAAAGCTCTGAACTTTAATACAGTATGACTTTAACAGAATACCTGGTAAATCACTTAAAATATACCTGCTTCAGGTGAGAATACCATCTGTCTGTTTATTGCAGCACTATTTACAACCAAGGTATGGAAGCAACCTAAGTGGCCATCTGTAGATGAATGGATAGAGAAGAGGTGGCACATATACAAAATGTTACACTATTCAGCCATAAGAAGGAAACAAATCCTACCGTTTGCTACAACATGGATGGAGCTGGAGGGTCTTATGCTCAGTGAAATAAGCCAGGCAGAGAAAGACAAGTACCAAATGACTTCCCTCATTTGTGGCGTATTAAATCAAAGCAAATCTGAAGGAACAAAACAGCAGCGGACTCACAGACCCCAAGAAGCGACTAGCGATTACCAAAGGGGAGGGGTATGGCAGGAAGAAGAGGATTCATGAAGGGGTATTATGATTGGTGCACCTGGTGTGTGTGGGCTCACGGGGAAACAATGTAGCTCAGAGAAGACAAGTAGGGACTCCGTGGCGTCGTGCTCCGCTGATGGACAGCGACGGCAATGGGGTATAGGGGGGACTCGATAATATGGGTGAAGGTAGTACCCACATTGAAGGTTTCTTGTGAAACCTTCAGAGCAGTGTATATCAATGATACCTTAAGGAAAAAGGAAAAAGGAAAAAAAAAAGTTCACATTATACCAATTGACCTTTATGAAAGACTTCAACGCTTTTCTTTCCCTTTTCCTTTTTCTTTTTCGCTGTCTCGCCAACGGGTGTCCTGCCGAGTACCTGGTGCCCGGGGCGGCCGCGCTGGGCCAGCAGGCTGGGGGCGGGGGGGGGGCCCGGCCTGGGGGGGCCTGAGCCGCGAGCCCCGAGCTGCCAATCGCGCGCCGTCTCCCGGCAACTTGGGAGCGCGCGCCGCCAGCGCACAATGCCCGCCCACCTCTAGCCCAGGCGCTCAAGGGAAGGCAGGCAGTTTAGCGGAGAGAGCCGCGTTAGCCGCTCCGCCGCCGTACAGAGCTCGCTGATTTCCCGAATGGGAGGGGTTTTGAGCAAGCTCTGCCCCCCGCAGCCCGCCCCCGTTCCGGAGGCCAGGAGCCGGCGCCCGGCCTTCCTCGGAAGCCCCGCCCGCCCCGCAAGCCCCGCCCCGCCGGCTCCCTCGGCCCGCCGGGATCGCATTCCCCCTTCAGTACCCACTCGTTTCCTCGTGTCCCCTCGGAGGCCTCATCGCCGGTAAGACACGCTGACCCTCCCCAGACCGAGGAGGACTTGACTTTGAAAGTCTTTTTTCTTAAGTCCTAAGTGGGTTCTGTGCCCTTTTCACCTCTTCAAACACCTTGGTGCGCGTCCACCTGCCTCCCTTTAGCCTTCGCTATGAGATGTGCTGCCAGAACTGTTGTCTTCTTTCAGTTCCTTTTTTTGGGTCATTTTTCTATTCCTCTGATTTTTAATTTTTAACTTTTTTTGGTATCATTAGTGTACAGTTACATGAGCAACACGGTGGTTACTAGACTCCCCCCATTATCAAGTCCCCCCCTCATACCCCGTTACAGTCACTGTCCATCAGCGTAGGGAGATGCTATAGAGTCACTACTTGTCTTCTCTGCGTGCTATACTGCCATGCCTCCCCGTGCCCACCCCCCCTACATCATGTATGTTGATCCTAATGCCCCTTATTCCTCTTCTCCCTCCCTTCGCACCCACCCATCCCAGTCCCTTTCCCTTTGGTATCTGTTAGTCCATTCTCGGGTTCGTGAGTCTGCTGCTGTTTCGTGCCTTCAGTTTTTTCTCCGTTCTTATGCTCCACAGATGAGTGAAACTACTTGATACTTGTCTTTCCCTGCCTGGCATATTTCACTGAGCATACTCTAGCCCCATCCACGTTATTGATAATCTTTCTTTCAGTTCCTAAAGCTCTGAACTTTAATACAGTATGACTTTAACAGAATACCTGGTAAATCACTTAAAATATACCTGCTTCAGGTGAGAATACCATCTGTCTGTTTATTGCAGCACTATTTACAACCAAGGTATGGAAGCAACCTAAGTGGCCATCTGTAGATGAATGGATAGAGAAGAGGTGGCACATATACAAAATGTTACACTATTCAGCCATAAGAAGGAAACAAATCCTACCATTTGCTACAACATGGATGGAGCTGGAGGGTCTTATGCTCAGTGAAATAAGCCAGGCAGAGAAAGACAAGTACCAAATGACTTCCCTCATTTGTGGCGTATTAAATCAAAGCAAATCTGAAGGAACAAAACAGCAGCGGACTCACAGACCCCAAGAAGCGACTAGCGATTACCAAAGGGGAGGGGTATGGCAGGAAGAAGAGGATTCATGAAGGGGTATTATGATTGGTGCACCTGGTGTGTGTGGGCTCACGGGGAAACAATGTAGCTCAGAGAAGACAAGTAGGGACTCCGTGGCGTCGTGCTCCGCTGATGGACAGCGACGGCAATGGGGTATAGGGGGGACTCGATAATATGGGTGAAGGTAGTACCCACATTGAAGGTTTCTTGTGAAACCTTCAGAGCAGTGTATATCAATGATACCTTAAGGAAAAAGGAAAAAGGAAAAAAAAAAGTTCACATTATACCAATTGACCTTTATGAAAGACTTCAACGCTTTTCTATCCCTTTTCCTTTTTCTTTTTCGCTGTCTCGCCAACGGGTGTCCTGCCGAGTACCTGGTGCCCGGGGCGGCCGCGCTGGGCCAGCAGGCTGGGGGGGTGGGGGGGGCCCGGCCTGGGGGGGGCCTGAGCCGCGAGCCCCGAGCTGCCAATCGCGCGCCGTCTCCCGGCAACTTGGGAGCGCGCGTCGCCAGCGCACAATGCCCGCCCACCTCTAGCCCAGGCGCTCAAGGGAAGGCAGGCAGTTTAGCGGAGAGAGCCGCGTTAGCCGCTCCGCCGCCGTACAGAGTTCGCTGATTTCCCGAATGGGAGGGGTTTTGAGCAAGCTCTGCCCCCCCGCAGCCCGCCCCCGTTCCGGAGGCCAGGAGCCGGCGCCCGGCCTTCCTCGGAAGCCCCGCCCGCCCCGCAAGCCCCGCCCCGCCGGCTCCCTCGGCCCGCCGGGATCGCATTCCCCCTTCAGTACCCACTCGTTTCCTCGGGTCCCCTCGGAGGCCTCATCGCCGGTAAGACACACTGAACCTCCCCAGACCGAGGAGGACTTGACTTTGAAAGTCTTTTTTCTTAAGTCCTAAGTGGGTTCTGTGCCCTTTTCACCTCTTCAAACACCTTGGTGCGCGTCCACCTGCCTCCCTTTAGCCTTCGCTATGAGATGTGCTGCCAGAACTGTTGTCTTCTTTCAGTTCCTTTTTTTGGGTCATTTTTCTATTCCTCTGATTTTTAATTTTTAACTTTTTTTAGTATCACTAGTGTACAGTTACATGAGCAACACGGTGGTTACTAGACTCCCCCCATTATCAAGTCCCCCCCTCATACCCCGTTACAGTCACTGTCCATCAGCGTAGGGAGATGCTATAGAGTCACTACTTGTCTTCTCTGCGTGCTATACTGCCATGCCTCCCCGTGCCCACCCCCCCTACATCATGTATGTTGATCCTAATGCCCCTTATTCCTCTTCTCCCTCCCTTCGCACCCACCCATCCCAGTCCCTTTCCCTTTGGTATCTGTTAGTCCATTCTCGGGTTCGTGAGTCTGCTGCTGTTTCGTGCCTTCAGTTTTTTCTCCGTTCTTATGCTCCACAGATGAGTGAAACTACTTGATACTTGTCTTTCCCTGCCTGGCATATTTCACTGAGCATACTCTAGCCCCATCCACGTTATTGATAATCTTTCTTTCAGTTCCTAAAGCTCTGAACTTTAATACAGTATGACTTTAACAGAATACCTGGTAAATCACTTAAAATATACCTGCTTCAGGTGAGAATACCATCTGTCTGTTTATTGCAGCACTATTTACAACCAAGGTATGGAAGCAACCTAAGTGGCCATCTGTAGATGAATGGATAGAGAAGAGGTGGCACATATACAAAATGTTACACTATTCAGCCATAAGAAGGAAACAAATCCTACCATTTGCTACAACATGGATGGAGCTGGAGGGTCTTATGCTCAGTGAAATAAGCCAGGCAGAGAAAGACAAGTACCAAATGACTTCCCTCATTTGTGGCGTATTAAATCAAAGCAAATCTGAAGGAACAAAACAGCAGCGGACTCACAGACCCCAAGAAGCGACTAGCGATTACCAAAGGGGAGGGGTATGGCAGGAAGAAGAGGATTCATGAAGGGGTATTATGATTGGTGCACCTGGTGTGTGTGGGCTCACGGGGAAACAATGTAGCTCAGAGAAGACAAGTAGGGACTCCGTGGCGTCGTGCTCCGCTGATGGACAGCGACGGCAATGGGGTATAGGGGGGACTCGATAATATGGGTGAAGGTAGTACCCACATTGAAGGTTTCTTGTGAAACCTTCAGAGCAGTGTATATCAATGATACCTTAAGGAAAAAGGAAAAAGGAAAAAAAAAAGTTCACATTATACCAATTGACCTTTATGAAAGACTTCAACGCTTTTCTATCCCTTTTCCTTTTTCTTTTTCGCTGTCTCGCCAACGGGTGTCCTGCCGAGTACCTGGTGCCCGGGGCGGCCGCGCTGGGCCAGCAGGCTGGGGGGGTGGGGGGGGCCCGGCCTGGGGGGGGCCTGAGCCGCGAGCCCCGAGCTGCCAATCGCGCGCCGTCTCCCGGCAACTTGGGAGCGCGCGTCGCCAGCGCACAATGCCCGCCCACCTCTAGCCCAGGCGCTCAAGGGAAGGCAGGCAGTTTAGCGGAGAGAGCCGCGTTAGCCGCTCCGCCGCCGTACAGAGCTCGCTGATTTCCCGAATGGGAGGGGTTTTGAGCAAGCTCTGCCCCCCGCAGCCCGCCCCCGTTCCGGAGGCCAGGAGCCGGCGCCCCGTCTTCCTCGGAAGCCCCGCCCGCCCCGCAAGCCCCGCCCCGCCGGCTCCCTCGGTCCGCCGGGATCGCATTCCCCCTTCAGTACCCACTCGTTTCCTCGGGTCCCCTCGGAGGCCTCATCGCCGGTAAGACACGCTGAACCTCCCCAGACCGAGGAGGACTTGACTTTGAAAGTCTTTTTTCTTAAGTCCTAAGTGGGTTCTGTGCCCTTTTCACCTCTTCAAACACCTTGGTGCGCGTCCACCTGCCTCCCTTTAGCCTTCGCTATGAGATGTGCTGCCAGAACTGTTGTCTTCTTTCAGTTCCTTTTTTTGGGTTATTTTTCTATTCGTCTGATTTTAATTTTTAACTTATTTTGGTATCACTAGTGTACAGTTACATGAGCAACACGGTGGTTACTAGACTCCCCCCATTATCAAGTCCCCCCCTCATACCCCGTTACAGTCACTGTCCATCAGCGTAGGGAGATGCTATAGAGTCACTACTTGTCTTCTCTGCGTGCTATACTGCCATGCCTCCCCGTGCCCACCCCCCCTACATCATGTATGTTGATCCTAATGCCCCTTATTCCTCTTCTCCCTCCCTTCGCACCCACCCATCCCAGTCCCTTTCCCTTTGGTATCTGTTAGTCCATTCTCGGGTTCGTGAGTCTGCTGCTGTTTCGTGCCTTCAGTTTTTTCTCCGTTCTTATGCTCCACAGATGAGTGAAACTACTTGATACTTGTCTTTCCCTGCCTGGCATATTTCACTGAGCATACTCTAGCCCCATCCACGTTATTGATAATCTTTCTTTCAGTTCCTAAAGCTCTGAACTTTAATACAGTATGACTTTAACAGAATACCTGGTAAATCACTTAAAATATACCTGCTTCAGGTGAGAATACCATCTGTCTGTTTATTGCAGCACTATTTACAACCAAGGTATGGAAGCAACCTAAGTGGCCATCTGTAGATGAATGGATAGAGAAGAGGTGGCACATATACAAAATGTTACACTATTCAGCCATAAGAAGGAAACAAATCCTACCGTTTGCTACAACATGGATGGAGCTGGAGGGTCTTATGCTCAGTGAAATAAGCCAGGCAGAGAAAGACAAGTACCAAATGACTTCCCTCATTTGTGGCGTATTAAATCAAAGCAAATCTGAAGGAACAAAACAGCAGCGGACTCACAGACCCCAAGAAGCGACTAGCGATTACCAAAGGGGAGGGGTATGGCAGGAAGAAGAGGATTCATGAAGGGGTATTATGATTGGTGCACCTGGTGTGTGTGGGCTCACGGGGAAACAATGTAGCTCAGAGAAGACAAGTAGGGACTCCGTGGCGTCGTGCTCCGCTGATGGACAGCGACGGCAATGGGGTATAGGGGGGACTCGATAATATGGGTGAAGGTAGTACCCACATTGAAGGTTTCTTGTGAAACCTTCAGAGCAGTGTATATCAATGATACCTTAAGGAAAAAGGAAAAAGGAAAAAAAAAAGTTCACATTATACCAATTGACCTTTATGAAAGACTTCAACGCTTTTCTTTCCCTTTTCCTTTTTCTTTTTCGCTGTCTCGCCAACGGGTGTCCTGCCGAGTACCTGGTGCCCGGGGCGGCCGCGCTGGGCCAGCAGGCTGGGGGCGGGGGGAGGGCCCGGCCTGGGGGGGCCTGAGCCGCGAGCCCCGAGCTGCCAATCGCGCGCCGTCTCCCGGCAACTTGGGAGCGCGCGCCGCCAGCGCACAATGCCCGCCCACCTCTAGCCCAGGCGCTCAAGGGAAGGCAGGCAGTTTAGCGGAGAGAGCCGCGTTAGCCGCTCCGCCGCCGTACAGAGCTCGCTGATTTCCCGAATGGGAGGGGTTTTGAGCAAGCTCTGCCCCCCGCAGCCCGCCCCCGTTCCGGAGGCCAGGAGCCGGCGCCCGGCCTTCCTCGGAAGCCCCGCCCGCCCCGCAAGCCCCGCCCCGCCGGCTCCCTCGGCCCGCCGGGATCGCATTCCCCCTTCAGTACCCACTCGTTTCCTCGTGTCCCCTCGGAGGCCTCATCGCCGGTAAGACACGCTGACCCTCCCCAGACCGAGGAGGACTTGACTTTGAAAGTCTTTTTTCTTAAGTCCTAAGTGGGTTCTGTGCCCTTTTCACCTCTTCAAACACCTTGGTGCGCGTCCACCTGCCTCCCTTTAGCCTTCGCTATGAGATGTGCTGCCAGAACTGTTGTCTTCTTTCAGTTCCTTTTTTTGGGTCATTTTTCTATTCCTCTGATTTTTAATTTTTAACTTTTTTTGGTATCATTAGTGTACAGTTACATGAGCAACACGGTGGTTACTAGACTCCCCCCATTATCAAGTCCCCCCCTCATACCCCGTTACAGTCACTGTCCATCAGCGTAGGGAGATGCTATAGAGTCACTACTTGTCTTCTCTGCGTGCTATACTGCCATGCCTCCCCGTGCCCACCCCCCCTACATCATGTATGTTGATCCTAATGCCCCTTATTCCTCTTCTCCCTCCCTTCGCACCCACCCATCCCAGTCCCTTTCCCTTTGGTATCTGTTAGTCCATTCTCGGGTTCGTGAGTCTGCTGCTGTTTCGTGCCTTCAGTTTTTTCTCCGTTCTTATGCTCCACAGATGAGTGAAACTACTTGATACTTGTCTTTCCCTGCCTGGCATATTTCACTGAGCATACTCTAGCCCCATCCACGTTATTGATAATCTTTCTTTCAGTTCCTAAAGCTCTGAACTTTAATACAGTATGACTTTAACAGAATACCTGGTAAATCACTTAAAATATACCTGCTTCAGGTGAGAATACCATCTGTCTGTTTATTGCAGCACTATTTACAACCAAGGTATGGAAGCAACCTGAGTGGCCATCTGTAGATGAATGGATAGAGAAGAGGTGGCACATATACAAAATGTTACACTATTCAGCCATAAGAAGGAAACAAATCCTACCATTTGCTACAACATGGATGGAGCTGGAGGGTCTTATGCTCAGTGAAATAAGCCAGGCAGAGAAAGACAAGTACCAAATGACTTCCCTCATTTGTGGCGTATTAAATCAAAGCAAATCTGAAGGAACAAAACAGCAGCGGACTCACAGACCCCAAGAAGCGACTAGCGATTACCAAAGGGGAGGGGTATGGCAGGAAGAAGAGGATTCATGAAGGGGTATTATGATTGGTGCACCTGGTGTGTGTGGGCTCACGGGGAAACAATGTAGCTCAGAGAAGACAAGTAGGGACTCCGTGGCGTCGTGCTCCGCTGATGGACAGCGACGGCAATGGGGTATAGGGGGGACTCGATAATATGGGTGAAGGTAGTACCCACATTGAAGGTTTCTTGTGAAACCTTCAGAGCAGTGTATATCAATGATACCTTAATGAAAAAGGAAAAAGGAAAAAAAAAAGTTCACATTATACCAATTGACCTTTATGAAAGACTTCAACGCTTTTCTATCCCTTTTCCTTTTTCTTTTTCGCTGTCTCGCCAACGGGTGTCCTGCCGAGTACCTGGTGCCCGGGGCGGCCGCGCTGGGCCAGCAGGCTGGGGGCGGGGGGGGGCCCGGCCTGGGGGGGCCTGAGCCGCGAGCCCCGAGCTGCCAATCGCGCGCCGTCTCCCGGCAACTTGGGAGCGCGCGTCGCCAGCGCACAATGCCCGCCCACCTCTAGCCCAGGCGCTCAAGGGAAGGCAGGCAGTTTAGCGGAGAGAGCCGCGTTAGCCGCTCCGCCGCCGTACAGAGCTCGCTGATTTCCCGAATGGGAGGGGTTTTGAGCAAGCTCTGCCCCCCGCAGCCCGCCCCCGTTCCGGAGGCCAGGAGCCGGCGCCCGGCCTTCCTCGGAAGCCCCGCCCGCCCCGCAAGCCCCGCCCCGCCGGCTCCCTCGGCCCGCCGGGATCGCATTCCCCCTTCAGTACCCACTCGTTTCCTCGGGTCCCCTCGGAGGCCTCATCGCCGGTAAGACACGCTGACCCTCCCCAGACCGAGGAGGACTTGACTTTGAAAGTCTTTTTTCTTAAGTCCTAAGTGGGTTCTGTGCCCTTTTCACATCTTCAAACACCTTGGTGCGCGCCCACCTGCCTCCCTTTAGCCTTCGGTATGAGATGTGCTGCCAGAACTGTTGTCTTCTTTCAGTTCCTTTTTTGGGGTCATTTTTCTATTCCTCTGATTTTAATTTTTAACTTATTTTGGTATCACTAGTGTACAGTTACATGAGCAACACGGTGGTTACTAGACTCCCCCCATTATCAAGTCCCCCCCTCATACCCCGTTACAGTCACTGTCCATCAGCGTAGGGAGATGCTATAGAGTCACTACTTGTCTTCTCTGCGTGCTATACTGCCATGCCTCCCCGTGCCCACCCCCCCTACATCATGTATGTTGATCCTAATGCCCCTTATTCCCCTTCTCCCTCCTTTCGCACCCACCCATCCCAGTCCCTTTCCCTTTGGTATCTGTTAGTCCATTCTCGGGTTCGTGAGTCTGCTGCTGTTTCGTGCCTTCAGTTTTTTCTCCGTTCTTATGCTCCACAGATGAGTGAAACTACTTGATACTTGTCTTTCCCTGCCTGGCATATTTCACTGAGCATACTCTAGCCCCATCCACGTTATTGATAATCTTTCTTTCAGTTCCTAAAGCTCTGAACTTTAATACAGTATGACTTTAACAGAATACCTGGTAAATCACTTAAAATATACCTGCTTCAGGTGAGAATACCATCTGTCTGTTTATTGCAGCACTATTTACAACCAAGGTATGGAAGCAACCTAAGTGGCCATCTGTAGATGAATGGATAGAGAAGAGGTGGCACATATACAAAATGTTACACTATTCAGCCATAAGAAGGAAACAAATCCTACCATTTGCTACAACATGGATGGAGCTGGAGGGTCTTATGCTCAGTGAAATAAGCCAGGCAGAGAAAGACAAGTACCAAATGACTTCCCTCATTTGTGGCGTATTAAATCAAAGCAAATCTGAAGGAACAAAACAGCAGCGGACTCACAGACCCCAAGAAGCGACTAGCGATTACCAAAGGGGAGGGGTATGGCAGGAAGAAGAGGATTCATGAAGGGGTATTATGATTGGTGCACCTGGTGTGTGTGGGCTCACGGGGAAACAATGTAGCTCAGAGAAGACAAGTAGGGACTCCGTGGCGTCGTGCTCCGCTGATGGACAGCGACGGCAATGGGGTATAGGGGGGACTCGATAATATGGGTGAAGGTAGTACCCACATTGAAGGTTTCTTGTGAAACCTTCAGAGCAGTGTATATCAATGATACCTTAAGGAAAAAGGAAAAAGGAAAAAAAAAAGTTCACATTATACCAATTGACCTTTATGAAAGACTTCAACGCTTTTCTTTCCCTTTTCCTTTTTCTTTTTCGCTGTCTCGCCAACGGGTGTCCTGCCGAGTACCTGGTGCCCGGGGCGGCCGCGCTGGGCCAGCAGGCTGGGGGCGGGGGGAGGGCCCGGCCTGGGGGGGCCTGAGCCGCGAGCCCCGAGCTGCCAATCGCGCGCCGTCTCCCGGCAACTTGGGAGCGCGCGCCGCCAGCGCACAATGCCCGCCCACCTCTAGCCCAGGCGCTCAAGGGAAGGCAGGCAGTTTAGCGGAGAGAGCCGCGTTAGCCGCTCCGCCGCCGTACAGAGCTCGCTGATTTCCCGAATGGGAGGGGTTTTGAGCAAGCTCTGCCCCCCGCAGCCCGCCCCCGTTCCGGAGGCCAGGAGCCGGCGCCCGGCCTTCCTCGGAAGCCCCGCCCGCCCCGCAAGCCCCGCCCCGCCGGCTCCCTCGGCCCGCCGGGATCGCATTCCCCCTTCAGTACCCACTCGTTTCCTCGTGTCCCCTCGGAGGCCTCATCGCCGGTAAGACACGCTGACCCTCCCCAGACCGAGGAGGACTTGACTTTGAAAGTCTTTTTTCTTAAGTCCTAAGTGGGTTCTGTGCCCTTTTCACCTCTTCAAACACCTTGGTGCGCGTCCACCTGCCTCCCTTTAGCCTTCGCTATGAGATGTGCTGCCAGAACTGTTGTCTTCTTTCAGTTCCTTTTTTTGGGTCATTTTTCTATTCCTCTGATTTTTAATTTTTAACTTTTTTTGGTATCATTAGTGTACAGTTACATGAGCAACACGGTGGTTACTAGACTCCCCCCATTATCAAGTCCCCCCCTCATACCCCGTTACAGTCACTGTCCATCAGCGTAGGGAGATGCTATAGAGTCACTACTTGTCTTCTCTGCGTGCTATACTGCCATGCCTCCCCGTGCCCACCCCCCCTACATCATGTATGTTGATCCTAATGCCCCTTATTCCTCTTCTCCCTCCCTTCGCACCCACCCATCCCAGTCCCTTTCCCTTTGGTATCTGTTAGTCCATTCTCGGGTTCGTGAGTCTGCTGCTGTTTCGTGCCTTCAGTTTTTTCTCCGTTCTTATGCTCCACAGATGAGTGAAACTACTTGATACTTGTCTTTCCCTGCCTGGCATATTTCACTGAGCATACTCTAGCCCCATCCACGTTATTGATAATCTTTCTTTCAGTTCCTAAAGCTCTGAACTTTAATACAGTATGACTTTAACAGAATACCTGGTAAATCACTTAAAATATACCTGCTTCAGGTGAGAATACCATCTGTCTGTTTATTGCAGCACTATTTACAACCAAGGTATGGAAGCAACCTAAGTGGCCATCTGTAGATGAATGGATAGAGAAGAGGTGGCACATATACAAAATGTTACACTATTCAGCCATAAGAAGGAAACAAATCCTACCATTTGCTACAACATGGATGGAGCTGGAGGGTCTTATGCTCAGTGAAATAAGCCAGGCAGAGAAAGACAAGTACCAAATGACTTCCCTCATTTGTGGCGTATTAAATCAAAGCAAATCTGAAGGAACAAAACAGCAGCGGACTCACAGACCCCAAGAAGCGACTAGCGATTACCAAAGGGGAGGGGTATGGCAGGAAGAAGAGGATTCATGAAGGGGTATTATGATTGGTGCACCTGGTGTGTGTGGGCTCACGGGGAAACAATGTAGCTCAGAGAAGACAAGTAGGGACTCCGTGGCGTCGTGCTCCGCTGATGGACAGCGACGGCAATGGGGTATAGGGGGGACTCGATAATATGGGTGAAGGTAGTACCCACATTGAAGGTTTCTTGTGAAACCTTCAGAGCAGTGTATATCAATGATACCTTAAGGAAAAAGGAAAAAGGAAAAAAAAAAGTTCACATTATACCAATTGACCTTTATGAAAGACTTCAACGCTTTTCTTTCCCTTTTCCTTTTTCTTTTTCGCTGTCTCGCCAACGGGTGTCCTGCCGAGTACCTGGTGCCCGGGGCGGCCGCGCTGGGCCAGCAGGCTGGGGGCGGGGGGGGGGCCCGGCCTGGGGGGGCCTGAGCCGCGAGCCCCGAGCTGCCAATCGCGCGCCGTCTCCCGGCAACTTGGGAGCGCGCGCCGCCAGCGCACAATGCCCGCCCACCTCTAGCCCAGGCGCTCAAGGGAAGGCAGGCAGTTTAGCGGAGAGAGCCGCGTTAGCCGCTCCGCCGCCGTACAGAGCTCGCTGATTTCCCGAATGGGAGGGGTTTTGAGCAAGCTCTGCCCCCCGCAGCCCGCCCCCGTTCCGGAGGCCAGGAGCCGGCGCCCGGCCTTCCTCGGAAGCCCCGCCCGCCCCGCAAGCCCCGCCCCGCCGGCTCCCTCGGCCCGCCGGGATCGCATTCCCCCTTCAGTACCCACTCGTTTCCTCGTGTCCCCTCGGAGGCCTCATCGCCGGTAAGACACGCTGACCCTCCCCAGACCGAGGAGGACTTGACTTTGAAAGTCTTTTTTCTTAAGTCCTAAGTGGGTTCTGTGCCCTTTTCACCTCTTCAAACACCTTGGTGCGCGTCCACCTGCCTCCCTTTAGCCTTCGCTATGAGATGTGCTGCCAGAACTGTTGTCTTCTTTCAGTTCCTTTTTTTGGGTCATTTTTCTATTCCTCTGATTTTTAATTTTTAACTTTTTTTGGTATCATTAGTGTACAGTTACATGAGCAACACGGTGGTTACTAGACTCCCCCCATTATCAAGTCCCCCCCTCATACCCCGTTACAGTCACTGTCCATCAGCGTAGGGAGATGCTATAGAGTCACTACTTGTCTTCTCTGCGTGCTATACTGCCATGCCTCCCCGTGCCCACCCCCCCTACATCATGTATGTTGATCCTAATGCCCCTTATTCCTCTTCTCCCTCCCTTCGCACCCACCCATCCCAGTCCCTTTCCCTTTGGTATCTGTTAGTCCATTCTCGGGTTCGTGAGTCTGCTGCTGTTTCGTGCCTTCAGTTTTTTCTCCGTTCTTATGCTCCACAGATGAGTGAAACTACTTGATACTTGTCTTTCCCTGCCTGGCATATTTCACTGAGCATACTCTAGCCCCATCCACGTTATTGATAATCTTTCTTTCAGTTCCTAAAGCTCTGAACTTTAATACAGTATGACTTTAACAGAATACCTGGTAAATCACTTAAAATATACCTGCTTCAGGTGAGAATACCATCTGTCTGTTTATTGCAGCACTATTTACAACCAAGGTATGGAAGCAACCTAAGTGGCCATCTGTAGATGAATGGATAGAGAAGAGGTGGCACATATACAAAATGTTACACTATTCAGCCATAAGAAGGAAACAAATCCTACCATTTGCTACAACATGGATGGAGCTGGAGGGTCTTATGCTCAGTGAAATAAGCCAGGCAGAGAAAGACAAGTACCAAATGACTTCCCTCATTTGTGGCGTATTAAATCAAAGCAAATCTGAAGGAACAAAACAGCAGCGGACTCACAGACCCCAAGAAGCGACTAGCGATTACCAAAGGGGAGGGGTATGGCAGGAAGAAGAGGATTCATGAAGGGGTATTATGATTGGTGCACCTGGTGTGTGTGGGCTCACGGGGAAACAATGTAGCTCAGAGAAGACAAGTAGGGACTCCGTGGCGTCGTGCTCCGCTGATGGACAGCGACGGCAATGGGGTATAGGGGGGACTCGATAATATGGGTGAAGGTAGTACCCACATTGAAGGTTTCTTGTGAAACCTTCAGAGCAGTGTATATCAATGATACCTTAATGAAAAAGGAAAAAGGAAAAAAAAAAGTTCACATTATACCAATTGACCTTTATGAAAGACTTCAACGCTTTTCTTTCCCTTTTCCTTTTTCTTTTTCGCTGTCTCGCCAACGGGTGTCCTGCCGAGTACCTGGTGCCCGGGGCGGCCGCGCTGGGCCAGCAGGCTGGGGGCGGGGGGGGGCCCGGCCTGGGGGGGCCTGAGCCGCGAGCCCCGAGCTGCCAATCGCGCGCCGTCTCCCGGCAACTTGGGAGCGCGCGCCGCCAGCGCACAATGCCCGCCCACCTCTAGCCCAGGCGCTCAAGGGAAGGCAGGCAGTTTAGCGGAGAGAGCCGCGTTAGCCGCTCCGCCGCCGTACAGAGCTCGCTGATTTCCCGAATGGGAGGGGTTTTGAGCAAGCTCTGCCCCCCGCAGCCCGCCCCCGTTCCGGAGGCCAGGAGCCGGCGCCCGGCCTTCCTCGGAAGCCCCGCCCGCCCCGCAAGCCCCGCCCCGCCGGCTCCCTCGGCCCGCCGGGATCGCATTCCCCCTTCAGTACCCACTCGTTTCCTCGTGTCCCCTCGGAGGCCTCATCGCCGGTAAGACACGCTGACCCTCCCCAGACCGAGGAGGACTTGACTTTGAAAGTCTTTTTTCTTAAGTCCTAAGTGGGTTCTGTGCCCTTTTCACCTCTTCAAACACCTTGGTGCGCGTCCACCTGCCTCCCTTTAGCCTTCGCTATGAGATGTGCTGCCAGAACTGTTGTCTTCTTTCAGTTCCTTTTTTTGGGTCATTTTTCTATTCCTCTGATTTTTAATTTTTAACTTTTTTTGGTATCATTAGTGTACAGTTACATGAGCAACACGGTGGTTACTAGACTCCCCCCATTATCAAGTCCCCCCTCATACCCCGTTACAGTCACTGTCCATCAGCGTAGGGAGATGCTATAGAGTCACTACTTGTCTTCTCTGCGTGCTATACTGCCATGCCTCCCCGTGCCCACCCCCCCTACATCATGTATGTTGATCCTAATGCCCCTTATTCCCCTTCTCCCTCCTTTCGCACCCACCCTTCCCGTCCCTTTCCCTTTGGTATCTGTTAGTCCATTCTCGGGTTCGTGAGTCTGCTGCTGTTTCGTGCCTTCAGTTTTTTCTCCGTTCTTATGCTCCACAGATGAGTGAAACTACTTGATACTTGTCTTTCCCTGCCTGGCATATTTCACTGAGCATACTCTAGCCCCATCCACGTTATTGATAATCTTTCTTTCAGTTCCTAAAGCTCTGAACTTTAATACAGTATGACTTTAACAGAATACCTGGTAAATCACTTAAAATATACCTGCTTCAGGTGAGAATACCATCTGTCTGTTTATTGCAGCACTATTTACAACCAAGGTATGGAAGCAACCTGAGTGGCCATCTGTAGATGAATGGATAGAGAAGAGGTGGCACATATACAAAATGTTACACTATTCAGCCATAAGAAGGAAACAAATCCTACCATTTGCTACAACATGGATGGAGCTGGAGGGTCTTATGCTCAGTGAAATAAGCCAGGCAGAGAAAGACAAGTACCAAATGACTTCCCTCATTTGTGGCGTATTAAATCAAAGCAAATCTGAAGGAACAAAACAGCAGCGGACTCACAGACCCCAAGAAGCGACTAGCGATTACCAAAGGGGAGGGGTATGGCAGGAAGAAGAGGATTCATGAAGGGGTATTATGATTGGTGCACCTGGTGTGTGTGGGCTCACGGGGAAACAATGTAGCTCAGAGAAGACAAGTAGGGACTCCGTGGCGTCGTGCTCCGCTGATGGACAGCGACGGCAATGGGGTATAGGGGGGACTCGATAATATGGGTGAAGGTAGTACCCACATTGAAGGTTTCTTGTGAAACCTTCAGAGCAGTGTATATCAATGATACCTTAATGAAAAAGGAAAAAGGAAAAAAAAAAGTTCACATTATACCAATTGACCTTTATGAAAGACTTCAACGCTTTTCTATCCCTTTTCCTTTTTCTTTTTCGCTGTCTCGCCAACGGGTGTCCTGCCGAGTACCTGGTGCCCGGGGCGGCCGCGCTGGGCCAGCAGGCTGGGGGCGGGGGGGGGCCCGGCCTGGGGGGGCCTGAGCCGCGAGCCCCGAGCTGCCAATCGCGCGCCGTCTCCCGGCAACTTGGGAGCGCGCGTCGCCAGCGCACAATGCCCGCCCACCTCTAGCCCAGGCGCTCAAGGGAAGGCAGGCAGTTTAGCGGAGAGAGCCGCGTTAGCCGCTCCGCCGCCGTACAGAGCTCGCTGATTTCCCGAATGGGAGGGGTTTTGAGCAAGCTCTGCCCCCCGCAGCCCGCCCCCGTTCCGGAGGCCAGGAGCCGGCGCCCGGCCTTCCTCGGAAGCCCCGCCCGCCCCGCAAGCCCCGCCCCGCCGGCTCCCTCGGCCCGCCGGGATCGCATTCCCCCTTCAGTACCCACTCGTTTCCTCGGGTCCCCTCGGAGGCCTCATAGCCGGTAAGACACGCTGACCCTCCCCAGACCGAGGAGGACTTGACTTTGAAAGTCTTTTTTCTTAAGTCCTAAGTGGGTTCTGTGCCCTTTTCACATCTTCAAACACCTTGGTGCGCGCCCACCTGCCTCCCTTTAGCCTTCGGTATGAGATGTGCTGCCAGAACTGTTGTCTTCTTTCAGTTCCTTTTTTGGGGTCATTTTTCTATTCCTCTGATTTTAATTTTTAACTTATTTTGGTATCACTAGTGTACAGTTACATGAGCAACACGGTGGTTACTAGACTCCCCCCATTATCAAGTCCCCCCCTCATACCCCGTTACAGTCACTGTCCATCAGCGTAGGGAGATGCTATAGAGTCACTACTTGTCTTCTCTGCGTGCTATACTGCCATGCCTCCCCGTGCCCACCCCCCCTACATCATGTATGTTGATCCTAATGCCCCTTATTCCCCTTCTCCCTCCTTTCGCACCCACCCATCCCAGTCCCTTTCCCTTTGGTATCTGTTAGTCCATTCTCGGGTTCGTGAGTCTGCTGCTGTTTCGTGCCTTCAGTTTTTTCTCCGTTCTTATGCTCCACAGATGAGTGAAACTACTTGATACTTGTCTTTCCCTGCCTGGCATATTTCACTGAGCATACTCTAGCCCCATCCACGTTATTGATAATCTTTCTTTCAGTTCCTAAAGCTCTGAACTTTAATACAGTATGACTTTAACAGAATACCTGGTAAATCACTTAAAATATACCTGCTTCAGGTGAGAATACCATCTGTCTGTTTATTGCAGCACTATTTACAACCAAGGTATGGAAGCAACCTAAGTGGCCATCTGTAGATGAATGGATAGAGAAGAGGTGGCACATATACAAAATGTTACACTATTCAGCCATAAGAAGGAAACAAATCCTACCATTTGCTACAACATGGATGGAGCTGGAGGGTCTTATGCTCAGTGAAATAAGCCAGGCAGAGAAAGACAAGTACCAAATGACTTCCCTCATTTGTGGCGTATTAAATCAAAGCAAATCTGAAGGAACAAAACAGCAGCGGACTCACAGACCCCAAGAAGCGACTAGCGATTACCAAAGGGGAGGGGTATGGCAGGAAGAAGAGGATTCATGAAGGGGTATTATGATTGGTGCACCTGGTGTGTGTGGGCTCACGGGGAAACAATGTAGCTCAGAGAAGACAAGTAGGGACTCCGTGGCGTCGTGCTCCGCTGATGGACAGCGACGGCAATGGGGTATAGGGGGGACTCGATAATATGGGTGAAGGTAGTACCCACATTGAAGGTTTCTTGTGAAACCTTCAGAGCAGTGTATATCAATGATACCTTAATGAAAAAGGAAAAAGGAAAAAAAAAAGTTCACATTATACCAATTGACCTTTATGAAAGACTTCAACGCTTTTCTTTCCCTTTTCCTTTTTCTTTTTCGCTGTCTCGCCAACGGGTGTCCTGCCGAGTACCTGGTGCCCGGGGCGGCCGCGCTGGGCCAGCAGGCTGGGGGCGGGGGGGGGCCCGGCCTGGGGGGGCCTGAGCCGCGAGCCCCGAGCTGCCAATCGCGCGCCGTCTCCCGGCAACTTGGGAGCGCGCGCCGCCAGCGCACAATGCCCGCCCACCTCTAGCCCAGGCGCTCAAGGGAAGGCAGGCAGTTTAGCGGAGAGAGCCGCGTTAGCCGCTCCGCCGCCGTACAGAGCTCGCTGATTTCCCGAATGGGAGGGGTTTTGAGCAAGCTCTGCCCCCCGCAGCCCGCCCCCGTTCCGGAGGCCAGGAGCCGGCGCCCGGCCTTCCTCGGAAGCCCCGCCCGCCCCGCAAGCCCCGCCCCGCCGGCTCCCTCGGCCCGCCGGGATCGCATTCCCCCTTCAGTACCCACTCGTTTCCTCGTGTCCCCTCGGAGGCCTCATCGCCGGTAAGACACGCTGACCCTCCCCAGACCGAGGAGGACTTGACTTTGAAAGTCTTTTTTCTTAAGTCCTAAGTGGGTTCTGTGCCCTTTTCACCTCTTCAAACACCTTGGTGCGCGTCCACCTGCCTCCCTTTAGCCTTCGCTATGAGATGTGCTGCCAGAACTGTTGTCTTCTTTCAGTTCCTTTTTTTGGGTCATTTTTCTATTCCTCTGATTTTTAATTTTTAACTTTTTTTGGTATCATTAGTGTACAGTTACATGAGCAACACGGTGGTTACTAGACTCCCCCCATTATCAAGTCCCCCCCTCATACCCCGTTACAGTCACTGTCCATCAGCGTAGGGAGATGCTATAGAGTCACTACTTGTCTTCTCTGCGTGCTATACTGCCATGCCTCCCCGTGCCCACCCCCCCTACATCATGTATGTTGATCCTAATGCCCCTTATTCCCCTTCTCCCTCCTTTCGCACCCACCCTTCCCGTCCCTTTCCCTTTGGTATCTGTTAGTCCATTCTCGGGTTCGTGAGTCTGCTGCTGTTTCGTGCCTTCAGTTTTTTCTCCGTTCTTATGCTCCACAGATGAGTGAAACTACTTGATACTTGTCTTTCCCTGCCTGGCATATTTCACTGAGCATACTCTAGCCCCATCCACGTTATTGATAATCTTTCTTTCAGTTCCTAAAGCTCTGAACTTTAATACAGTATGACTTTAACAGAATACCTGGTAAATCACTTAAAATATACCTGCTTCAGGTGAGAATACCATCTGTCTGTTTATTGCAGCACTATTTACAACCAAGGTATGGAAGCAACCTAAGTGGCCATCTGTAGATGAATGGATAGAGAAGAGGTGGCACATATACAAAATGTTACACTATTCAGCCATAAGAAGGAAACAAATCCTACCATTTGCTACAACATGGATGGAGCTGGAGGGTCTTATGCTCAGTGAAATAAGCCAGGCAGAGAAAGACAAGTACCAAATGACTTCCCTCATTTGTGGCGTATTAAATCAAAGCAAATCTGAAGGAACAAAACAGCAGCGGACTCACAGACCCCAAGAAGCGACTAGCGATTACCAAAGGGGAGGGGTATGGCAGGAAGAAGAGGATTCATGAAGGGGTATTATGATTGGTGCACCTGGTGTGTGTGGGCTCACGGGGAAACAATGTAGCTCAGAGAAGACAAGTAGGGACTCCGTGGCGTCGTGCTCCGCTGATGGACAGCGACGGCAATGGGGTATAGGGGGGACTCGATAATATGGGTGAAGGTAGTACCCACATTGAAGGTTTCTTGTGAAACCTTCAGAGCAGTGTATATCAATGATACCTTAAGGAAAAAGGAAAAAGGAAAAAAAAAGTTCACATTATACCAATTGACCTTTATGAAAGACTTCAACGCTTTTCTTTCCCTTTTCCTTTTTCTTTTTCGCTGTCTCGCCAACGGGTGTCCTGCCGAGTACCTGGTGCCCGGGGCGGCCGCGCTGGGCCAGCAGGCTGGGGGCGGGGGGAGGGCCCGGCCTGGGGGGGCCTGAGCCGCGAGCCCCGAGCTGCCAATCGCGCGCCGTCTCCCGGCAACTTGGGAGCGCGCGCCGCCAGCGCACAATGCCCGCCCACCTCTAGCCCAGGCGCTCAAGGGAAGGCAGGCAGTTTAGCGGAGAGAGCCGCGTTAGCCGCTCCGCCGCCGTACAGAGCTCGCTGATTTCCCGAATGGGAGGGGTTTTGAGCAAGCTCTGCCCCCCGCAGCCCGCCCCCGTTCCGGAGGCCAGGAGCCGGCGCCCGGCCTTCCTCGGAAGCCCCGCCCGCCCCGCAAGCCCCGCCCCGCCGGCTCCCTCGGCCCGCCGGGATCGCATTCCCCCTTCAGTACCCACTCGTTTCCTCGTGTCCCCTCGGAGGCCTCATCGCCGGTAAGACACGCTGACCCTCCCCAGACCGAGGAGGACTTGACTTTGAAAGTCTTTTTTCTTAAGTCCTAAGTGGGTTCTGTGCCCTTTTCACCTCTTCAAACACCTTGGTGCGCGTCCACCTGCCTCCCTTTAGCCTTCGCTATGAGATGTGCTGCCAGAACTGTTGTCTTCTTTCAGTTCCTTTTTTTGGGTCATTTTTCTATTCCTCTGATTTTTAATTTTTAACTTTTTTTGGTATCATTAGTGTACAGTTACATGAGCAACACGGTGGTTACTAGACTCCCCCCATTATCAAGTCCCCCCCTCATACCCCGTTACAGTCACTGTCCATCAGCGTAGGGAGATGCTATAGAGTCACTACTTGTCTTCTCTGCGTGCTATACTGCCATGCCTCCCCGTGCCCACCCCCCCTACATCATGTATGTTGATCCTAATGCCCCTTATTCCTCTTCTCCCTCCCTTCGCACCCACCCTTCCCGTCCCTTTCCCTTTGGTATCTGTTAGTCCATTCTCGGGTTCGTGAGTCTGCTGCTGTTTCGTGCCTTCAGTTTTTTCTCCGTTCTTATGCTCCACAGATGAGTGAAACTACTTGATACTTGTCTTTCCCTGCCTGGCATATTTCACTGAGCATACTCTAGCCCCATCCACGTTATTGATAATCTTTCTTTCAGTTCCTAAAGCTCTGAACTTTAATACAGTATGACTTTAACAGAATACCTGGTAAATCACTTAAAATATACCTGCTTCAGGTGAGAATACCATCTGTCTGTTTATTGCAGCACTATTTACAACCAAGGTATGGAAGCAACCTAAGTGGCCATCTGTAGATGAATGGATAGAGAAGAGGTGGCACATATACAAAATGTTACACTATTCAGCCATAAGAAGGAAACAAATCCTACCATTTGCTACAACATGGATGGAGCTGGAGGGTCTTATGCTCAGTGAAATAAGCCAGGCAGAGAAAGACAAGTACCAAATGACTTCCCTCATTTGTGGCGTATTAAATCAAAGCAAATCTGAAGGAACAAAACAGCAGCGGACTCACAGACCCCAAGAAGCGACTAGCGATTACCAAAGGGGAGGGTATGGCAGGAAGAAGAGGATTCATGAAGGGGTATTATGATTGGTGCACCTGGTGTGTGTGGGCTCACGGGGAAACAATGTAGCTCAGAGAAGACAAGTAGGGACTCCGTGGCGTCGTGCTCCGCTGATGGACAGCGACGGCAATGGGGTATAGGGGGGACTCGATAATATGGGTGAAGGTAGTACCCACATTGAAGGTTTCTTGTGAAACCTTCAGAGCAGTGTATATCAATGATACCTTAATGAAAAAGGAAAAAGGAAAAAAAAAGTTCACATTATACCAATTGACCTTTATGAAAGACTTCAACGCTTTTCTTTCCCTTTTCCTTTTTCTTTTTCGCTGTCTCGCCAACGGGTGTCCTGCCGAGTACCTGGTGCCCGGGGCGGCCGCGCTGGGCCAGCAGGCTGGGGGCGGGGGGGGGCCCGGCCTGGGGGGGCCTGAGCCGCGAGCCCCGAGCTGCCAATCGCGCGCCGTCTCCCGGCAACTTGGGAGCGCGCGCCGCCAGCGCACAATGCCCGCCCACCTCTAGCCCAGGCGCTCAAGGGAAGGCAGGCAGTTTAGCGGAGAGAGCCGCGTTAGCCGCTCCGCCGCCGTACAGAGCTCGCTGATTTCCCGAATGGGAGGGGTTTTGAGCAAGCTCTGCCCCCCGCAGCCCGCCCCCGTTCCGGAGGCCAGGAGCCGGCGCCCGGCCTTCCTCGGAAGCCCCGCCCGCCCCGCAAGCCCCGCCCCGCCGGCTCCCTCGGCCCGCCGGGATCGCATTCCCCCTTCAGTACCCACTCGTTTCCTCGTGTCCCCTCGGAGGCCTCATCGCCGGTAAGACACGCTGACCCTCCCCAGACCGAGGAGGACTTGACTTTGAAAGTCTTTTTTCTTAAGTCCTAAGTGGGTTCTGTGCCCTTTTCACCTCTTCAAACACCTTGGTGCGCGTCCACCTGCCTCCCTTTAGCCTTCGCTATGAGATGTGCTGCCAGAACTGTTGTCTTCTTTCAGTTCCTTTTTTTGGGTCATTTTTCTATTCCTCTGATTTTTAATTTTTAACTTTTTTTGGTATCATTAGTGTACAGTTACATGAGCAACACGGTGGTTACTAGACTCCCCCCATTATCAAGTCCCCCCCTCATACCCCGTTACAGTCACTGTCCATCAGCGTAGGGAGATGCTATAGAGTCACTACTTGTCTTCTCTGCGTGCTATACTGCCATGCCTCCCCGTGCCCACCCCCCCTACATCATGTATGTTGATCCTAATGCCCCTTATTCCCCTTCTCCCTCCTTTCGCACCCACCCTTCCCGTCCCTTTCCCTTTGGTATCTGTTAGTCCATTCTCGGGTTCGTGAGTCTGCTGCTGTTTCGTGCCTTCAGTTTTTTCTCCGTTCTTATGCTCCACAGATGAGTGAAACTACTTGATACTTGTCTTTCCCTGCCTGGCATATTTCACTGAGCATACTCTAGCCCCATCCACGTTATTGATAATCTTTCTTTCAGTTCCTAAAGCTCTGAACTTTAATACAGTATGACTTTAACAGAATACCTGGTAAATCACTTAAAATATACCTGCTTCAGGTGAGAATACCATCTGTCTGTTTATTGCAGCACTATTTACAACCAAGGTATGGAAGCAACCTAAGTGGCCATCTGTAGATGAATGGATAGAGAAGAGGTGGCACATATACAAAATGTTACACTATTCAGCCATAAGAAGGAAACAAATCCTACCATTTGCTACAACATGGATGGAGCTGGAGGGTCTTATGCTCAGTGAAATAAGCCAGGCAGAGAAAGACAAGTACCAAATGACTTCCCTCATTTGTGGCGTATTAAATCAAAGCAAATCTGAAGGAACAAAACAGCAGCGGACTCACAGACCCCAAGAAGCGACTAGCGATTACCAAAGGGGAGGGGTATGGCAGGAAGAAGAGGATTCATGAAGGGGTATTATGATTGGTGCACCTGGTGTGTGTGGGCTCACGGGGAAACAATGTAGCTCAGAGAAGACAAGTAGGGACTCCGTGGCGTCGTGCTCCGCTGATGGACAGCGACGGCAATGGGGTA
Organism: Manis pentadactyla; assembly: GCF_030020395.1. NCBI lineage: Eukaryota > Metazoa > Chordata > Mammalia > Pholidota > Manidae > Manis > Manis pentadactyla. Next base: position 149,018 of record NW_026644716.1, read on the forward strand.
TAGGGGGGACTCGATAATATGGGTGAAGGTAGTACCCACATTGAAGGTTTCTTGTGAAACCTTCAGAGCAGTGTATATCAATGATACCTTAAGGAAAAAGGAAAAAGGAAAAAAAAAGTTCACATTATACCAATTGACCTTTATGAAAGACTTCAACGCTTTTCTTTCCCTTTTCCTTTTTCTTTTTCGCTGTCTCGCCAACGGGTGTCCTGCCGAGTACCTGGTGCCCGGGGCGGCCGCGCTGGGCCAGCAGGCTGGGGGCGGGGGGAGGGCCCGGCCTGGGGGGGCCTGAGCCGCGAGCCCCGAGCTGCCAATCGCGCGCCGTCTCCCGGCAACTTGGGAGCGCGCGCCGCCAGCGCACAATGCCCGCCCACCTCTAGCCCAGGCGCTCAAGGGAAGGCAGGCAGTTTAGCGGAGAGAGCCGCGTTAGCCGCTCCGCCGCCGTACAGAGCTCGCTGATTTCCCGAATGGGAGGGGTTTTGAGCAAGCTCTGCCCCCCGCAGCCCGCCCCCGTTCCGGAGGCCAGGAGCCGGCGCCCGGCCTTCCTCGGAAGCCCCGCCCGCCCCGCAAGCCCCGCCCCGCCGGCTCCCTCGGCCCGCCGGGATCGCATTCCCCCTTCAGTACCCACTCGTTTCCTCGTGTCCCCTCGGAGGCCTCATCGCCGGTAAGACACGCTGACCCTCCCCAGACCGAGGAGGACTTGACTTTGAAAGTCTTTTTTCTTAAGTCCTAAGTGGGTTCTGTGCCCTTTTCACCTCTTCAAACACCTTGGTGCGCGTCCACCTGCCTCCCTTTAGCCTTCGCTATGAGATGTGCTGCCAGAACTGTTGTCTTCTTTCAGTTCCTTTTTTTGGGTCATTTTTCTATTCCTCTGATTTTTAATTTTTAACTTTTTTTGGTATCATTAGTGTACAGTTACATGAGCAACACGGTGGTTACTAGACTCCCCCCATTATCAAGTCCCCCCCTCATACCCCGTTACAGTCACTGTCCATCAGCGTAGGGAGATGCTATAGAGTCACTACTTGTCTTCTCTGCGTGCTATACTGCCATGCCTCCCCGTGCCCACCCCCCCTACATCATGTATGTTGATCCTAATGCCCCTTATTCCTCTTCTCCCTCCCTTCGCACCCACCCTTCCCGTCCCTTTCCCTTTGGTATCTGTTAGTCCATTCTCGGGTTCGTGAGTCTGCTGCTGTTTCGTGCCTTCAGTTTTTTCTCCGTTCTTATGCTCCACAGATGAGTGAAACTACTTGATACTTGTCTTTCCCTGCCTGGCATATTTCACTGAGCATACTCTAGCCCCATCCACGTTATTGATAATCTTTCTTTCAGTTCCTAAAGCTCTGAACTTTAATACAGTATGACTTTAACAGAATACCTGGTAAATCACTTAAAATATACCTGCTTCAGGTGAGAATACCATCTGTCTGTTTATTGCAGCACTATTTACAACCAAGGTATGGAAGCAACCTAAGTGGCCATCTGTAGATGAATGGATAGAGAAGAGGTGGCACATATACAAAATGTTACACTATTCAGCCATAAGAAGGAAACAAATCCTACCATTTGCTACAACATGGATGGAGCTGGAGGGTCTTATGCTCAGTGAAATAAGCCAGGCAGAGAAAGACAAGTACCAAATGACTTCCCTCATTTGTGGCGTATTAAATCAAAGCAAATCTGAAGGAACAAAACAGCAGCGGACTCACAGACCCCAAGAAGCGACTAGCGATTACCAAAGGGGAGGGGTATGGCAGGAAGAAGAGGATTCATGAAGGGGTATTATGATTGGTGCACCTGGTGTGTGTGGGCTCACGGGGAAACAATGTAGCTCAGAGAAGACAAGTAGGGACTCCGTGGCGTCGTGCTCCGCTGATGGACAGCGACGGCAATGGGGTATAGGGGGGACTCGATAATATGGGTGAAGGTAGTACCCACATTGAAGGTTTCTTGTGAAACCTTCAGAGCAGTGTATATCAATGATACCTTAAGGAAAAAGGAAAAAGGAAAAAAAAAAGTTCACATTATACCAATTGACCTTTATGAAAGACTTCAACGCTTTTCTTTCCCTTTTCCTTTTTCTTTTTCGCTGTCTCGCCAACGGGTGTCCTGCCGAGTACCTGGTGCCCGGGGCGGCCGCGCTGGGCCAGCAGGCTGGGGGCGGGGGGGGGGCCCGGCCTGGGGGGGCCTGAGCCGCGAGCCCCGAGCTGCCAATCGCGCGCCGTCTCCCGGCAACTTGGGAGCGCGCGCCGCCAGCGCACAATGCCCGCCCACCTCTAGCCCAGGCGCTCAAGGGAAGGCAGGCAGTTTAGCGGAGAGAGCCGCGTTAGCCGCTCCGCCGCCGTACAGAGCTCGCTGATTTCCCGAATGGGAGGGGTTTTGAGCAAGCTCTGCCCCCCGCAGCCCGCCCCCGTTCCGGAGGCCAGGAGCCGGCGCCCGGCCTTCCTCGGAAGCCCCGCCCGCCCCGCAAGCCCCGCCCCGCCGGCTCCCTCGGCCCGCCGGGATCGCATTCCCCCTTCAGTACCCACTCGTTTCCTCGTGTCCCCTCGGAGGCCTCATCGCCGGTAAGACACGCTGACCCTCCCCAGACCGAGGAGGACTTGACTTTGAAAGTCTTTTTTCTTAAGTCCTAAGTGGGTTCTGTGCCCTTTTCACCTCTTCAAACACCTTGGTGCGCGTCCACCTGCCTCCCTTTAGCCTTCGCTATGAGATGTGCTGCCAGAACTGTTGTCTTCTTTCAGTTCCTTTTTTTGGGTCATTTTTCTATTCCTCTGATTTTTAATTTTTAACTTTTTTTGGTATCATTAGTGTACAGTTACATGAGCAACACGGTGGTTACTAGACTCCCCCCATTATCAAGTCCCCCCCTCATACCCCGTTACAGTCACTGTCCATCAGCGTAGGGAGATGCTATAGAGTCACTACTTGTCTTCTCTGCGTGCTATACTGCCATGCCTCCCCGTGCCCACCCCCCCTACATCATGTATGTTGATCCTAATGCCCCTTATTCCTCTTCTCCCTCCCTTCGCACCCACCCATCCCAGTCCCTTTCCCTTTGGTATCTGTTAGTCCATTCTCGGGTTCGTGAGTCTGCTGCTGTTTCGTGCCTTCAGTTTTTTCTCCGTTCTTATGCTCCACAGATGAGTGAAACTACTTGATACTTGTCTTTCCCTGCCTGGCATATTTCACTGAGCATACTCTAGCCCCATCCACGTTATTGATAATCTTTCTTTCAGTTCCTAAAGCTCTGAACTTTAATACAGTATGACTTTAACAGAATACCTGGTAAATCACTTAAAATATACCTGCTTCAGGTGAGAATACCATCTGTCTGTTTATTGCAGCACTATTTACAACCAAGGTATGGAAGCAACCTAAGTGGCCATCTGTAGATGAATGGATAGAGAAGAGGTGGCACATATACAAAATGTTACACTATTCAGCCATAAGAAGGAAACAAATCCTACCATTTGCTACAACATGGATGGAGCTGGAGGGTCTTATGCTCAGTGAAATAAGCCAGGCAGAGAAAGACAAGTACCAAATGACTTCCCTCATTTGTGGCGTATTAAATCAAAGCAAATCTGAAGGAACAAAACAGCAGCGGACTCACAGACCCCAAGAAGCGACTAGCGATTACCAAAGGGGAGGGGTATGGCAGGAAGAAGAGGATTCATGAAGGGGTATTATGATTGGTGCACCTGGTGTGTGTGGGCTCACGGGGAAACAATGTAGCTCAGAGAAGACAAGTAGGGACTCCGTGGCGTCGTGCTCCGCTGATGGACAGCGACGGCAATGGGGTATAGGGGGGACTCGATAATATGGGTGAAGGTAGTACCCACATTGAAGGTTTCTTGTGAAACCTTCAGAGCAGTGTATATCAATGATACCTTAATGAAAAAGGAAAAAGGAAAAAAAAAAGTTCACATTATACCAATTGACCTTTATGAAAGACTTCAACGCTTTTCTTTCCCTTTTCCTTTTTCTTTTTCGCTGTCTCGCCAACGGGTGTCCTGCCGAGTACCTGGTGCCCGGGGCGGCCGCGCTGGGCCAGCAGGCTGGGGGCGGGGGGGGGGCCCGGCCTGGGGGGGCCTGAGCCGCGAGCCCCGAGCTGCCAATCGCGCGCCGTCTCCCGGCAACTTGGGAGCGCGCGCCGCCAGCGCACAATGCCCGCCCACCTCTAGCCCAGGCGCTCAAGGGAAGGCAGGCAGTTTAGCGGAGAGAGCCGCGTTAGCCGCTCCGCCGCCGTACAGAGCTCGCTGATTTCCCGAATGGGAGGGGTTTTGAGCAAGCTCTGCCCCCCGCAGCCCGCCCCCGTTCCGGAGGCCAGGAGCCGGCGCCCGGCCTTCCTCGGAAGCCCCGCCCGCCCCGCAAGCCCCGCCCCGCCGGCTCCCTCGGCCCGCCGGGATCGCATTCCCCCTTCAGTACCCACTCGTTTCCTCGTGTCCCCTCGGAGGCCTCATCGCCGGTAAGACACGCTGACCCTCCCCAGACCGAGGAGGACTTGACTTTGAAAGTCTTTTTTCTTAAGTCCTAAGTGGGTTCTGTGCCCTTTTCACCTCTTCAAACACCTTGGTGCGCGTCCACCTGCCTCCCTTTAGCCTTCGCTATGAGATGTGCTGCCAGAACTGTTGTCTTCTTTCAGTTCCTTTTTTTGGGTCATTTTTCTATTCCTCTGATTTTTAATTTTTAACTTTTTTTGGTATCATTAGTGTACAGTTACATGAGCAACACGGTGGTTACTAGACTCCCCCCATTATCAAGTCCCCCCTCATACCCCGTTACAGTCACTGTCCATCAGCGTAGGGAGATGCTATAGAGTCACTACTTGTCTTCTCTGCGTGCTATACTGCCATGCCTCCCCGTGCCCACCCCCCCTACATCATGTATGTTGATCCTAATGCCCCTTATTCCCCTTCTCCCTCCTTTCGCACCCACCCTTCCCGTCCCTTTCCCTTTGGTATCTGTTAGTCCATTCTCGGGTTCGTGAGTCTGCTGCTGTTTCGTGCCTTCAGTTTTTTCTCCGTTCTTATGCTCCACAGATGAGTGAAACTACTTGATACTTGTCTTTCCCTGCCTGGCATATTTCACTGAGCATACTCTAGCCCCATCCACGTTATTGATAATCTTTCTTTCAGTTCCTAAAGCTCTGAACTTTAATACAGTATGACTTTAACAGAATACCTGGTAAATCACTTAAAATATACCTGCTTCAGGTGAGAATACCATCTGTCTGTTTATTGCAGCACTATTTACAACCAAGGTATGGAAGCAACCTGAGTGGCCATCTGTAGATGAATGGATAGAGAAGAGGTGGCACATATACAAAATGTTACACTATTCAGCCATAAGAAGGAAACAAATCCTACCATTTGCTACAACATGGATGGAGCTGGAGGGTCTTATGCTCAGTGAAATAAGCCAGGCAGAGAAAGACAAGTACCAAATGACTTCCCTCATTTGTGGCGTATTAAATCAAAGCAAATCTGAAGGAACAAAACAGCAGCGGACTCACAGACCCCAAGAAGCGACTAGCGATTACCAAAGGGGAGGGGTATGGCAGGAAGAAGAGGATTCATGAAGGGGTATTATGATTGGTGCACCTGGTGTGTGTGGGCTCACGGGGAAACAATGTAGCTCAGAGAAGACAAGTAGGGACTCCGTGGCGTCGTGCTCCGCTGATGGACAGCGACGGCAATGGGGTATAGGGGGGACTCGATAATATGGGTGAAGGTAGTACCCACATTGAAGGTTTCTTGTGAAACCTTCAGAGCAGTGTATATCAATGATACCTTAATGAAAAAGGAAAAAGGAAAAAAAAAAGTTCACATTATACCAATTGACCTTTATGAAAGACTTCAACGCTTTTCTATCCCTTTTCCTTTTTCTTTTTCGCTGTCTCGCCAACGGGTGTCCTGCCGAGTACCTGGTGCCCGGGGCGGCCGCGCTGGGCCAGCAGGCTGGGGGCGGGGGGGGGCCCGGCCTGGGGGGGCCTGAGCCGCGAGCCCCGAGCTGCCAATCGCGCGCCGTCTCCCGGCAACTTGGGAGCGCGCGTCGCCAGCGCACAATGCCCGCCCACCTCTAGCCCAGGCGCTCAAGGGAAGGCAGGCAGTTTAGCGGAGAGAGCCGCGTTAGCCGCTCCGCCGCCGTACAGAGCTCGCTGATTTCCCGAATGGGAGGGGTTTTGAGCAAGCTCTGCCCCCCGCAGCCCGCCCCCGTTCCGGAGGCCAGGAGCCGGCGCCCGGCCTTCCTCGGAAGCCCCGCCCGCCCCGCAAGCCCCGCCCCGCCGGCTCCCTCGGCCCGCCGGGATCGCATTCCCCCTTCAGTACCCACTCGTTTCCTCGGGTCCCCTCGGAGGCCTCATAGCCGGTAAGACACGCTGACCCTCCCCAGACCGAGGAGGACTTGACTTTGAAAGTCTTTTTTCTTAAGTCCTAAGTGGGTTCTGTGCCCTTTTCACATCTTCAAACACCTTGGTGCGCGCCCACCTGCCTCCCTTTAGCCTTCGGTATGAGATGTGCTGCCAGAACTGTTGTCTTCTTTCAGTTCCTTTTTTGGGGTCATTTTTCTATTCCTCTGATTTTAATTTTTAACTTATTTTGGTATCACTAGTGTACAGTTACATGAGCAACACGGTGGTTACTAGACTCCCCCCATTATCAAGTCCCCCCCTCATACCCCGTTACAGTCACTGTCCATCAGCGTAGGGAGATGCTATAGAGTCACTACTTGTCTTCTCTGCGTGCTATACTGCCATGCCTCCCCGTGCCCACCCCCCCTACATCATGTATGTTGATCCTAATGCCCCTTATTCCCCTTCTCCCTCCTTTCGCACCCACCCATCCCAGTCCCTTTCCCTTTGGTATCTGTTAGTCCATTCTCGGGTTCGTGAGTCTGCTGCTGTTTCGTGCCTTCAGTTTTTTCTCCGTTCTTATGCTCCACAGATGAGTGAAACTACTTGATACTTGTCTTTCCCTGCCTGGCATATTTCACTGAGCATACTCTAGCCCCATCCACGTTATTGATAATCTTTCTTTCAGTTCCTAAAGCTCTGAACTTTAATACAGTATGACTTTAACAGAATACCTGGTAAATCACTTAAAATATACCTGCTTCAGGTGAGAATACCATCTGTCTGTTTATTGCAGCACTATTTACAACCAAGGTATGGAAGCAACCTAAGTGGCCATCTGTAGATGAATGGATAGAGAAGAGGTGGCACATATACAAAATGTTACACTATTCAGCCATAAGAAGGAAACAAATCCTACCATTTGCTACAACATGGATGGAGCTGGAGGGTCTTATGCTCAGTGAAATAAGCCAGGCAGAGAAAGACAAGTACCAAATGACTTCCCTCATTTGTGGCGTATTAAATCAAAGCAAATCTGAAGGAACAAAACAGCAGCGGACTCACAGACCCCAAGAAGCGACTAGCGATTACCAAAGGGGAGGGGTATGGCAGGAAGAAGAGGATTCATGAAGGGGTATTATGATTGGTGCACCTGGTGTGTGTGGGCTCACGGGGAAACAATGTAGCTCAGAGAAGACAAGTAGGGACTCCGTGGCGTCGTGCTCCGCTGATGGACAGCGACGGCAATGGGGTATAGGGGGGACTCGATAATATGGGTGAAGGTAGTACCCACATTGAAGGTTTCTTGTGAAACCTTCAGAGCAGTGTATATCAATGATACCTTAATGAAAAAGGAAAAAGGAAAAAAAAAAGTTCACATTATACCAATTGACCTTTATGAAAGACTTCAACGCTTTTCTTTCCCTTTTCCTTTTTCTTTTTCGCTGTCTCGCCAACGGGTGTCCTGCCGAGTACCTGGTGCCCGGGGCGGCCGCGCTGGGCCAGCAGGCTGGGGGCGGGGGGGGGCCCGGCCTGGGGGGGCCTGAGCCGCGAGCCCCGAGCTGCCAATCGCGCGCCGTCTCCCGGCAACTTGGGAGCGCGCGCCGCCAGCGCACAATGCCCGCCCACCTCTAGCCCAGGCGCTCAAGGGAAGGCAGGCAGTTTAGCGGAGAGAGCCGCGTTAGCCGCTCCGCCGCCGTACAGAGCTCGCTGATTTCCCGAATGGGAGGGGTTTTGAGCAAGCTCTGCCCCCCGCAGCCCGCCCCCGTTCCGGAGGCCAGGAGCCGGCGCCCGGCCTTCCTCGGAAGCCCCGCCCGCCCCGCAAGCCCCGCCCCGCCGGCTCCCTCGGCCCGCCGGGATCGCATTCCCCCTTCAGTACCCACTCGTTTCCTCGTGTCCCCTCGGAGGCCTCATCGCCGGTAAGACACGCTGACCCTCCCCAGACCGAGGAGGACTTGACTTTGAAAGTCTTTTTTCTTAAGTCCTAAGTGGGTTCTGTGCCCTTTTCACCTCTTCAAACACCTTGGTGCGCGTCCACCTGCCTCCCTTTAGCCTTCGCTATGAGATGTGCTGCCAGAACTGTTGTCTTCTTTCAGTTCCTTTTTTTGGGTCATTTTTCTATTCCTCTGATTTTTAATTTTTAACTTTTTTTGGTATCATTAGTGTACAGTTACATGAGCAACACGGTGGTTACTAGACTCCCCCCATTATCAAGTCCCCCCCTCATACCCCGTTACAGTCACTGTCCATCAGCGTAGGGAGATGCTATAGAGTCACTACTTGTCTTCTCTGCGTGCTATACTGCCATGCCTCCCCGTGCCCACCCCCCCTACATCATGTATGTTGATCCTAATGCCCCTTATTCCTCTTCTCCCTCCCTTCGCACCCACCCTTCCCGTCCCTTTCCCTTTGGTATCTGTTAGTCCATTCTCGGGTTCGTGAGTCTGCTGCTGTTTCGTGCCTTCAGTTTTTTCTCCGTTCTTATGCTCCACAGATGAGTGAAACTACTTGATACTTGTCTTTCCCTGCCTGGCATATTTCACTGAGCATACTCTAGCCCCATCCACGTTATTGATAATCTTTCTTTCAGTTCCTAAAGCTCTGAACTTTAATACAGTATGACTTTAACAGAATACCTGGTAAATCACTTAAAATATACCTGCTTCAGGTGAGAATACCATCTGTCTGTTTATTGCAGCACTATTTACAACCAAGGTATGGAAGCAACCTAAGTGGCCATCTGTAGATGAATGGATAGAGAAGAGGTGGCACATATACAAAATGTTACACTATTCAGCCATAAGAAGGAAACAAATCCTACCATTTGCTACAACATGGATGGAGCTGGAGGGTCTTATGCTCAGTGAAATAAGCCAGGCAGAGAAAGACAAGTACCAAATGACTTCCCTCATTTGTGGCGTATTAAATCAAAGCAAATCTGAAGGAACAAAACAGCAGCGGACTCACAGACCCCAAGAAGCGACTAGCGATTACCAAAGGGGAGGGTATGGCAGGAAGAAGAGGATTCATGAAGGGGTATTATGATTGGTGCACCTGGTGTGTGTGGGCTCACGGGGAAACAATGTAGCTCAGAGAAGACAAGTAGGGACTCCGTGGCGTCGTGCTCCGCTGATGGACAGCGACGGCAATGGGGTATAGGGGGGACTCGATAATATGGGTGAAGGTAGTACCCACATTGAAGGTTTCTTGTGAAACCTTCAGAGCAGTGTATATCAATGATACCTTAATGAAAAAGGAAAAAGGAAAAAAAAAGTTCACATTATACCAATTGACCTTTATGAAAGACTTCAACGCTTTTCTTTCCCTTTTCCTTTTTCTTTTTCGCTGTCTCGCCAACGGGTGTCCTGCCGAGTACCTGGTGCCCGGGGCGGCCGCGCTGGGCCAGCAGGCTGGGGGCGGGGGGGGGCCCGGCCTGGGGGGGCCTGAGCCGCGAGCCCCGAGCTGCCAATCGCGCGCCGTCTCCCGGCAACTTGGGAGCGCGCGCCGCCAGCGCACAATGCCCGCCCACCTCTAGCCCAGGCGCTCAAGGGAAGGCAGGCAGTTTAGCGGAGAGAGCCGCGTTAGCCGCTCCGCCGCCGTACAGAGCTCGCTGATTTCCCGAATGGGAGGGGTTTTGAGCAAGCTCTGCCCCCCGCAGCCCGCCCCCGTTCCGGAGGCCAGGAGCCGGCGCCCGGCCTTCCTCGGAAGCCCCGCCCGCCCCGCAAGCCCCGCCCCGCCGGCTCCCTCGGCCCGCCGGGATCGCATTCCCCCTTCAGTACCCACTCGTTTCCTCGTGTCCCCTCGGAGGCCTCATCGCCGGTAAGACACGCTGACCCTCCCCAGACCGAGGAGGACTTGACTTTGAAAGTCTTTTTTCTTAAGTCCTAAGTGGGTTCTGTGCCCTTTTCACCTCTTCAAACACCTTGGTGCGCGTCCACCTGCCTCCCTTTAGCCTTCGCTATGAGATGTGCTGCCAGAACTGTTGTCTTCTTTCAGTTCCTTTTTTTGGGTCATTTTTCTATTCCTCTGATTTTTAATTTTTAACTTTTTTTGGTATCATTAGTGTACAGTTACATGAGCAACACGGTGGTTACTAGACTCCCCCCATTATCAAGTCCCCCCCTCATACCCCGTTACAGTCACTGTCCATCAGCGTAGGGAGATGCTATAGAGTCACTACTTGTCTTCTCTGCGTGCTATACTGCCATGCCTCCCCGTGCCCACCCCCCCTACATCATGTATGTTGATCCTAATGCCCCTTATTCCCCTTCTCCCTCCTTTCGCACCCACCCTTCCCGTCCCTTTCCCTTTGGTATCTGTTAGTCCATTCTCGGGTTCGTGAGTCTGCTGCTGTTTCGTGCCTTCAGTTTTTTCTCCGTTCTTATGCTCCACAGATGAGTGAAACTACTTGATACTTGTCTTTCCCTGCCTGGCATATTTCACTGAGCATACTCTAGCCCCATCCACGTTATTGATAATCTTTCTTTCAGTTCCTAAAGCTCTGAACTTTAATACAGTATGACTTTAACAGAATACCTGGTAAATCACTTAAAATATACCTGCTTCAGGTGAGAATACCATCTGTCTGTTTATTGCAGCACTATTTACAACCAAGGTATGGAAGCAACCTAAGTGGCCATCTGTAGATGAATGGATAGAGAAGAGGTGGCACATATACAAAATGTTACACTATTCAGCCATAAGAAGGAAACAAATCCTACCATTTGCTACAACATGGATGGAGCTGGAGGGTCTTATGCTCAGTGAAATAAGCCAGGCAGAGAAAGACAAGTACCAAATGACTTCCCTCATTTGTGGCGTATTAAATCAAAGCAAATCTGAAGGAACAAAACAGCAGCGGACTCACAGACCCCAAGAAGCGACTAGCGATTACCAAAGGGGAGGGGTATGGCAGGAAGAAGAGGATTCATGAAGGGGTATTATGATTGGTGCACCTGGTGTGTGTGGGCTCACGGGGAAACAATGTAGCTCAGAGAAGACAAGTAGGGACTCCGTGGCGTCGTGCTCCGCTGATGGACAGCGACGGCAATGGGGTATAGGGGGGACTCGATAATATGGGTGAAGGTAGTACCCACATTGAAGGTTTCTTGTGAAACCTTCAGAGCAGTGTATATCAATGATACCTTAAGGAAAAAGGAAAAAGGAAAAAAAAAGTTCACATTATACCAATTGACCTTTATGAAAGACTTCAACGCTTTTCTTTCCCTTTTCCTTTTTCTTTTTCGCTGTCTCGCCAACGGGTGTCCTGCCGAGTACCTGGTGCCCGGGGCGGCCGCGCTGGGCCAGCAGGCTGGGGGCGGGGGGAGGGCCCGGCCTGGGGGGGCCTGAGCCGCGAGCCCCGAGCTGCCAATCGCGCGCCGTCTCCCGGCAACTTGGGAGCGCGCGCCGCCAGCGCACAATGCCCGCCCACCTCTAGCCCAGGCGCTCAAGGGAAGGCAGGCAGTTTAGCGGAGAGAGCCGCGTTAGCCGCTCCGCCGCCGTACAGAGCTCGCTGATTTCCCGAATGGGAGGGGTTTTGAGCAAGCTCTGCCCCCCGCAGCCCGCCCCCGTTCCGGAGGCCAGGAGCCGGCGCCCGGCCTTCCTCGGAAGCCCCGCCCGCCCCGCAAGCCCCGCCCCGCCGGCTCCCTCGGCCCGCCGGGATCGCATTCCCCCTTCAGTACCCACTCGTTTCCTCGTGTCCCCTCGGAGGCCTCATCGCCGGTAAGACACGCTGACCCTCCCCAGACCGAGGAGGACTTGACTTTGAAAGTCTTTTTTCTTAAGTCCTAAGTGGGTTCTGTGCCCTTTTCACCTCTTCAAACACCTTGGTGCGCGTCCACCTGCCTCCCTTTAGCCTTCGCTATGAGATGTGCTGCCAGAACTGTTGTCTTCTTTCAGTTCCTTTTTTTGGGTCATTTTTCTATTCCTCTGATTTTTAATTTTTAACTTTTTTTGGTATCATTAGTGTACAGTTACATGAGCAACACGGTGGTTACTAGACTCCCCCCATTATCAAGTCCCCCCCTCATACCCCGTTACAGTCACTGTCCATCAGCGTAGGGAGATGCTATAGAGTCACTACTTGTCTTCTCTGCGTGCTATACTGCCATGCCTCCCCGTGCCCACCCCCCCTACATCATGTATGTTGATCCTAATGCCCCTTATTCCTCTTCTCCCTCCCTTCGCACCCACCCTTCCCGTCCCTTTCCCTTTGGTATCTGTTAGTCCATTCTCGGGTTCGTGAGTCTGCTGCTGTTTCGTGCCTTCAGTTTTTTCTCCGTTCTTATGCTCCACAGATGAGTGAAACTACTTGATACTTGTCTTTCCCTGCCTGGCATATTTCACTGAGCATACTCTAGCCCCATCCACGTTATTGATAATCTTTCTTTCAGTTCCTAAAGCTCTGAACTTTAATACAGTATGACTTTAACAGAATACCTGGTAAATCACTTAAAATATACCTGCTTCAGGTGAGAATACCATCTGTCTGTTTATTGCAGCACTATTTACAACCAAGGTATGGAAGCAACCTAAGTGGCCATCTGTAG